>NW_027206446.1:650869-662727 GCF_024711535.1 Dipodomys merriami | reverse complement strand
GTCTGTCTGTCTCTCTGTGTGTCTCTGTCTGTGTCTGTCTGTCTGTCTCTCTGTCTGTCTGTCTCTCTGTCTGTGTCTGTCTGTCTGTCTGTCTCTGTCTGTCTCTCTGTCTGTCTGTCTGTCTCTCTGTCTGTGTCTGTCTGTCTGTCTCTCTGTGTGTCTGTGTCTGTCTGTCTGTCTCTGTCTGTCTGTCTGTCTGTCTGTCTGTCTGTCTGTCTGTCTGTCTGTCTGTCTGTCTGTCTGTCTGTCTCCTCTCTCTGCAGCTCAGTCAACTGCAGACCAGGAGCAAAGCAGCTGGAGAGACAGATCCCGGGCTTTGTTGCTAATTTCCAGGGTGAAAATTTACAAAGCCTGGAGAGCAAAGGAGAGAGGGGGGAGGGGGGGAGAGAGACAGAGAGAGAGGGGGAGAGGGAGAGAGGGGGGAGAGAGGGGGGAGAGAGGAGAGAGGGGGAGAGAGGGGGGAGAGAGGGGAGAGAGGGGGAGAGAGGGGGAGAGAGGGGGGAGAGAGGGGGAGAGAGGGGGGAGAGAGGGGGAGAGAGGGGAGAGAGGGGGAGAGAGGGGGAGAGAGGGGGAGAGAGGGAGGAGGGGGAGAGAGGGGGAGAGAGGGGGGAGAGGGGAGAGAGGGGGAGAGAGGGGAGAGAGGGAGAGAGGGGAGGAGGGGAGAGAGGGGGAGAGAGGGGGAGAGAGGGGGGAGAGGGGGGAGAGGGGAGAGAGGGGGAGAGAGGGAGGAGGGGGAGAGAGGGGGAGAGAGGGGGGGAGGGGGGAGAGGGGGAGAGAGAGGAGAGAGGGAGAGGGGAGGAGGGGAGAGAGGGGGAGAGAGCAAGAGTGAGAGAGAGATGTGGGGGGGAGCGCAGTCATCAGGACCCTGCACAGCACACGCACACTACTCCCCGGACCCAGCACACTAAGCGGCCGTGGGTGCGGGAGCTGGAATTGGGGACGAACCCCAGCCCTCTGCAAACCCCCCAACCCCAAAGAAGAGAGGAAGAGGAGGGGAGGGGGGAGAGAGGAAGAGGAGGAGGAAGAAGAGAAAGAGGAGGGGGAGGAGGAAGAGGAAGAAGAAGAGGAAGAGGAGAAGGAAGATGAGGAAGAAGAGGAGGAAGGGAAGAAGGAAGAGGAGGAGGAGGAAGAAGAAGAGGAAGAAGAAAAGGTGGAAGCAGAGGAGGAGAGGGAGGAGGAGATGGAAGATGAGAAAGAGGAGGAAGAAGAGAAGGAAAAGGAGGAGGAAGATGAGGAGGAGGAGAAGGAAAAGGAGGAGGGGGAGGAGGAGGAGGGGGAGAGGGGGGAGGAGGAGGGGTAGAGGGGGAGGGGGAGGGGGAGGAGGGGGCAGGGGCGGCTCCTCAGAGCACTGGGCACTCATTCTAGAACAGCCACACTTGGGGCCAGCGCTGGTCCTCTACAGAACTTCCCTGGAGCTCTTACTAGAGATGGAAACTGAACTCAAAGCCAGGCAATGTCGCTCGGCTCTGGGTATGCGAGAAAGAAAGCGCGCGCGCGCGCACACACACACACACACAGACATGCACACATACGTGCACACACGCGCACATGCACACACACACACACACGCACACACACACAGCCTCCCTTCCTCAGACGCGTGGCAGGGAGGCCATCTGGGATGAGGGAGTCTCTTCCCATCCTGTCCTTCCCGGAAGGGGTGATGGGCGGGGTGGGCTTGGGGACCCCAACGCCAGACCCTTGAACTCCTTCACCCTACCCAGCACTGCACCCCAGTGCAACCCTTAAAACACATGCCTGTGATGGGCCAAGTCCTCACAAGTGAAAACTAGTCTTAATGTCTGTCTGTCTATCTGCCTATATCTATCTATCTATCTATCTATCTATCTATCTATCTATCTATCTATCTATCTATCTATCTATCTATCTATCTATCTATCTATCTATCTATCTATCTATCTATCTATCTACATATCTATCTACATATCTATCTACCTATGTATCTGTTCTGTCTGTGTCTGTTTATATCCATCTGTCTGTCTGTCTGTCTGTCTGTCTATATCTCCCATCAATAACAAGGAGAAATACTCTGTCAGGATCCACAGGATCCACATTTTCCTCCCAGATTTCTCTTTTAAGTCCTTAAAGACCTTTTTTTTTGGGGGGGGGGGAGGGAGGGGATTCCTCCTCCCTTCTTTTCTGGAATCTTCTCTTTCTCTCCACCCTCCTCTCCTCTTCTTCCCTTTCCTCTTCATTCCCCTAGCACCTCTGGTAGCTTAAAACAAACAAAATAACAACCATCCCTTCCTTATTCCACTTTCTTTCTTCTAGGGGGGGCAGACCTCTCTCTTTTGTATCTTGTTCATCCTCACCCCTTCCCCGGCCAGATAGTTTTGTTTTCGTTTGTTTAATTTCTTTTCACAAAATCTTGCCAAAGGTCAGATTTCAAAACGGTGTAGGTTTGAAACATCTGGAAACGGAGAGAGGTACCGTGGTGGAGCTTACAAAATCACCACAACCAAGAGAACAAATCTCCCCCCAACCTACCCATCTACTTCTAGGTGTTTTTTTTAAAGTTCCTTTTTGCATCCTTATGTTAAACGAGGCGTCTCTGTGTGTAAAGGGTACTGGAGACGCATTATTTAACTTAATTTTATTCCCACACCCCACTCTGAACTTTCTGAAGCTTTGTGCTAAAAATGGTCCTTTGAAAGGTCACAAAACTCAGAACTAACCTGAAAAAGAATGAGAATTATAGACCGCAGATGGATGAGTGTCTGATATTTTCTTGGTGTGTGTGTGTGTGTTGTGTGTGTGTGTGTGTGTGTGTGTTTCTGGGGATTTGAATTCAGGACCTGAGCACTGTCCTTGAGCTTTTGTGCTCAAGGCTGGTGGTGCTCCAACACTTGAACAACAGCTCCGCTTCTGGCTTTTTTTTGGTAATTCATTTGCAGATAAGAGTCTCATGGACTTTACTGTGGTGGTGGTGGGCGGGGGGGAGAGGCTGGTATTTGAACCACGATCTTCAGACCTCAGCCTCCTGAGTAGCTGGGCTCACAGGGGTGAGTTACAGGGTGCCCAGCTTGAATTTTCTAGTCTATGTAAGCAGGGACACAGGAATGACAGTCCTGTGTGCACAGCTTTGGTCTGCAAACACCCCAGTGTGTGTGCGTGCGTGCGTGCGTGCGTGTGTGTGTGGTGTGCATATGTGTGTGTATCTCCAGTATTCTCTCAGTCAATGCACCGAGAAGAAAAGATCCAGGGAGGGAGAATTGCGTGGGGGAAAGGGAGAAATAAAATCAAAACAAATGGTACAGCTAATGAGGACAATTAAATTAATTATGTTCAAGGAGATGAGATTCTTTTCCCCCCTCCCACTGTATGATCTGTTACCCCTCGCTGGCAAGCTCAGCCCCGCAATTCATGGTAACTGATTAGTGTCTCTATGCAAATCTTTGTTTAAATCATTCAGCTAATTAAATGATGAGATTATTCCTCTGCCTACAGTGACATCATTCGCAGCAATTAGTACTCTATTTGGATGGTGGCGGGTAAGATTTCCCGGGGTCTACACCGACCGACCTGCGACGGTATTATCTACTTTGTCATCTTATTTTATTTTCTTGTAAACGAATGAGCACCTGGGTCTCTAATTGCTTTCATCGCCCCTTTTCTCTACACACTGTCCCAAGTCTTCCTTACCCTCGTCAATTTTACCATCTCTCCCAGATTCGTGCTCAGCGAGAGGAGAGAGAGAGAGAGAGAGAGAGAGAGAGAGAGAGAGAGAGAGAGAGAGAGAGAGAGAGAGAGAGAGAGAGAGAGAGAGAGAGAGAGAGAGAGAGAGAGAGAGAGAGAGAAACTTAGTAGGGAATACGTCAAAGCACATGTGTAAAAGAATAAAATAGAATAGTTAACATTCAGATCCATGCCATTCATTTCCCTCTAAAATGTAATGATAATTAGATAGGTCATAAAATGCTCTTCTTTTCATTATGACTGATGAAATGCATTAAAGCTGACAGGGTATTACCTGACAGTAATTAGGTTTTGTCATGAATTAAATTATTTGAAAACGGGCTATCTTCCCAATCACGCAATTTACAGCAAGATTTTTTTTTTAAGTCTAGGCTACAGAAGAGCGAAAGTGTGTGTGAGAGAGAGAGAGGGAGAGAGAGAGAGAAAATAGCAGTTTTTCTCTTCATAATCATATGAATTATTCACAGGGCAAAAAAAAATCATCAGAAAAGCCCTGGTACAGATGAAGAGGCTCACCGGCTAATGTAAGGCACAAATATGATTATCAGCAGTTGCTGACATGAAATATACAAGCAAACACAAAAAGTGATCTGGTCTTTCCAGGGTAGGTTTTATTCATGGGCTGCCGACACTTGGTGAAAAACACCATTAACCCTGGGCAAAATCCTTGTTTTCTAGGCTGCCCTCCAGCCCCAAAGCCTTCTCCCTCCTCCTCCTCCCCCCCACCCTCCCCCACCATGTGAACTCGGGTGGGGCTGGGGGGGAGGGAGTCAAAGAAGAATTAAAAAAAAATTGTGCTTTCATTTACTGAATCAACCCGAAGCCATTTCTTCATAATATTTCCCTAGGAGTAAACTCCCTGGGTTTAATTACAGATCCTTTTGGGGGGAAAAAAAAGAAACATCTTTGCCAGTGGAGATGGGTAGAAGGATCCAGATTTCCGAACAGGTGCACCCCGAAAGTTATCGTACATCGTATCGGGAGAATAGACTTCAATTGAATCTTCCACCCCAATAGTGAGCCCAAAATTAAAAAAGAAAAGAAAAGGCAGATGGTATATTCCAGGGGGTTCTTAAAGGGTGATACTTGTATACTAGTGGGGAGGGGTGGAAGGGGGATGGCAGGATGGAGGTGAACAGGTGTGAGCATGGAATCAGGTAGAAATCACTTACCTTGGTTCCAAGGAGATCTCCCCACCACAAGAAAAGAAACGAAATGGAAAACAATCAAGTACGTCTCTATATTTCTCTAAACAGGTCTTCGAGTTTTCTGCTCTCTCTCTCTCTCTCCACACACACACACACACACACACACATACACACACACCTTGAGGCTACTGTGTGTGTGTGTGTGTGTGTGTGTGTGTGTGTGTGTGTGTGTGTGTTAGAAATCTGGTTCCCCCCCCCCCCAAATACTTCCAGTCGGGATGGTAGCCGTCCTTTTGTTGTGGTTGGTTGTGGTTTGGTGGTGGTGGTTTGCTTGTTTAGATTTTTTTTTGGTGTGTTTTGGAGGGGATTTGGTGATGGTGGTCAGAAGAGAAGCAGGGAGAAAGAGGAGACACAAAAATTAAAGGAAGAAAAAAAAAAGAAAAGAGAAAGAAAAGACACACACACACACACACACACACACACACACACACACACACACACACACACACACACACCTGAAAAGTCCAGATGCCAGAATGGCACAAAGCTTGGCCCGGAGCAGGCTGGGCTGGTGGTTAGCACCCGGCGTCTACCCAGGATCCCACCTTGACTCCTAGGAGCAAACGGCAGACACACGCATACCTCTGCTTCTGCCTTCCTGATGTGGTATTTTTCCTCTCTCTCTCTCTCCTCTTTAAAAAAAAATCCCTCCCCACTCCTCACCAAACCCCACGGTGGCCAGAGCCGCGTCTCCCGTATTTAAACACCTTGCCAGCCCCTAGTTAGTCAGTTTCTCTGGCTCTTCCAAGAAGCTGACAAGTACAGTTAGACGCTGCAGTACATGTTGCTCTAATGGCCCTCATTAAGTTCTACTTACAGATGTTTCTTAACATAATTGATCTGTGGTGAGTCATGAGGACCGTAACTTATTCCCTAGCCCCCAATTATGGTCGGGTAATTAGATCCCCAACCTCCAATTTTTCACATTCACCCTTCTAACATTCCAAAATATCAAAGTCTCTCTCTCTCTCTCTCTCTCTCTCTCTCTCTCTCTCTCTCTCTCTCTCTCTCCCCCCTTCTCTCTCTCTTCTCCCCCCCCCCTCTTCACCAAAGCGCTCTGTCTCTTCAACTACTGACTATTGACAGTTAGATCTGCTAAGCTTTGTAGTGACACCTAAGTTTGAATGCCACATTCTGTCTGTGAATACAACATTGTGGCTCCCCCCTCCTTTACCCCCCCGCCCAACCCCAACACCTTGCCTTTGCTCTGTTCTTTCCCATCTGGCCACCTTCCTGTGATCCTCACAGCTTTCAGAAACAAAAGAGTTCATATATATATATATATATATATATATATATATGTAATAAAAATCCTCTAACTTGTAGAGTTTGTACTGTTGATAAAAGATGTCAGTGATGAGCTCTGACATAAATCTCTCTTTTTAAATTCTTCTCCTTTTTTTTTTCGTTCCTAATGTCTTTTTTTTTTTTATCTGTATTAATTCCTCAGATGAAAACTTTCAGAAACAATGGAGGAGGAAGAGCCCAGTGTTCGGAATGGCGAGAAGAGGGAAAAGGGAGAGAGAGGGGGGGGAAAAAAAAAGAAAGAAAAAGGAAAAGAAAGAAAGAGAAAAAAAATTACACGGTACACCTGGGACAGATGAAGCCAAACTCCTGCTTTTATAATGCCAATCAGAAGGTTTCTTATCATGGCTCTAATTAGGAAGGCAGCCTAAAACACAGAGCACTTGGGAAATGGTAATGTTATGGTTTTGCACTTAAAAGGAGACACATTTCCTCCTCTGTAAGAAAGTACGATTGAGGCTGACAAGTCCTTTAATTAATGGGCAGGGCGCCCTGCGTGTGCATGCGTGTGCGCATGTTTTAATTCATAAAAGTGGACAAAGGGTATGGAACCGAGGGGCGGGGGTGGGGGTGGGGAGGGTGAGGGGGGAATGGGGGGGGGGAGTGGGAGGGAGGGCCGAATCTGTTAATTTGAAGATGAGCGAGAGTTTGCTACCTTCACCTTCTTTCCTTTTTATCCTTTCTTTTTCTTTCCCTTGTTCAAACCCCTAAAGGCCTTAGAGGCGGAATCAGAGCTGTATTTATTATTATTATTATTATTATTATTATTATATTATTCGGAGATCCTGAATACAAAGCAAAGGCCAGCACAAAGATGGAGGTCAAACCCCATTTCAAGGTGGCAGATGCTATGTCTGGCTCCCCCCCACCCCCCCTTTTCACAGAGTCTGTTGCTCTTAGACCGGACTTTAGTGGGGGTGACCCCACTTCTAATTTATGGCTCCAGAAATACCAAGCACAAAAGGACTGTGACAGGTTCTATGTTTCCTTGTTTGTTCCTGAAAAGAAAAGAGAAAATAAAACTCACAAAACTCTGGTCTAGTATCCCCAGGAAAAAGTTAACACTTGTCTTTGGGATGGTTTGGAGGGTACAAGGAGTCGACAAGCTATTTCTTAATTTCTTCTTACCTCTCTCTCTTTGCAATGGTTTACTACAGATTTTTTTTTTGTGTGTGTGTGTCAGTTGTAGGACTTGAACTCAGGGCCTGGGCGCTGTCCCTGAGCTCTTTCACTCAAGGCTGGTGCTCTACCACTTGAGCCACAGCGCCACTTCCGGTTTCCTGGTGGTTCACTGGAGATAAGAGTCTCATGGACTTTCCCACCCTGGCTGGCTTTGAACCGAGATCCTCAGATCTCAGCCTCCCCAGGAGTGAGCCATTAGTACCTGGCTGAGCTGCAGATTCCCATGTCCATGTGTCTCTATACAAGGAAGTATGTGTGTGTGTGTGTGTGTGTTGTGGGGTGTGTGTGTGTGTGTGGTGGGGTGTGTGTGAGTTATTTCTACACTCCCGTAAGATCTTTTCTGGCTCATAATTTCATTTTTCCAGAGTAAATACAAATGTCTTCTATCGAAGTCTCAGATAAACCAGCCCGTCACCTACCCAAGAATTTAAAAAAAAAAAAGAAAGAAAGAAAATTCTCAAATACTAAGAAATACGCAAGAGATGCTGATATCGCAAAAGTCAAGCTGATTGATTAAACAAAGTTGTCTCCCATCAAACCAGAGCTTGACTTATAAATATCACCACGGCATACAAATGAGATTCCCGAGATGAACTGGAAATTCATTCCTTCTTTGTGTGTTTTGGATTTTTTTTTGATTATAGTATCAACTTTTTAAATAAGGGAAATCATTTCTAAGTATCACTAACGTTTAAATCCCCAATTTAAAGTCAGAAGAATATAGACCCTGCTGGGGGTACCGGTAGCTCAGACCTGTCATCCCAGCCACTCAGGAGGCTAAGATCTGAGGATCCTGGTTCAAAGCCAGCCTGGGCAGGAAACTCCGTGAGACTCTTATCGCCAGTGAACCACCAGAAAACCAGAAGTGGCGCTGTGGCTCAAGGGGTAGAGCACCAGCGTTGAGCTGAAGAGCTCAGGGACAGCGCCCAGGCCCTGAGTTCAAGACCCAGGACTGAACAAAAAGAAACAACTATTCATAGGTCTGCAGTACTTTATCTAGCAAAGGTTTCCGTCAGTGGCTGGGATTCGGGTCAGATCTGGCCTGATGAGCGCTCATAGAGAGATAGCGGGAGGTTACAGCATACCCCAGAAGAATGGAAGCCTGCAGGAAGATCTTTTATTTTGGGGGGGTGGGGGGGAGAAGCCATGAAGTCCCCCGCTTCTTGCATGAGCCACCAACCCTTCCTTCTGCTTGAACTCCCACAGTGATGCCCTCTGTACACGTGATCATACCCAGAGGCCGACAGCGGCACAGATCAGTTGGTTTTGGACTTTCCCTCCCTTGTCCTGTGACTTGCACCAACCTTTTGCTCTTTAGAAAGTGACCTGGCTCACAGGTGTGTGGTTACAGTCACGGAGAACAGCCCAGGAGCCCGGGCAGGTCAGACGTCCATTTTATGGCCCGAGTGGGCTTGGATGTCCCCTCATTTCTGAATGATCTCGGGTTACACACAGTTCCAAGATCCTCCAATCACCACGCTCCTCCCCTGCCCTCCCCGCCCTCCCCTTCCCCATTCAAAGGTGTTCCTTTTAGTGGTGGAGTTAACACTGGGCCTGGGCCAGTGGTGCTGGTTCGACCGGCTTTCAGGAAGTCGAAGCAGGAGGTTCACAGGTTCAAGGCCAGCCTTGGATGCACAGTGAGACTCAGAGCATGAGCATTGCAGGAGGGATCTAGCTAGCTCAGCCGAAGTATTCATGTTCTCTGTTTCTGAGGTCCAATGAGGACCCTCACGGGGTGGTAGGATTATTTGGGTCCCACATGAAGGCCTACTTTTCCTCTCTCTCTCTCTGTCTCTCTGGCTATCTCTGTCTGTCTGTCTGTCTCTGTCTCTGTCTCATTTTCTTGCCCTCAGATGATGATACATTAAGGTAATACAACTTCTGTAGAAGACTTGGACTTTACAACTTGCTAACCTTCATATTTTGGATCTACCATGACATGTTTTGCTCAGTGTGTGTGTGTGTGTGTGTGTGTGTGTGTGTGTGTGTGTGTGTGTGTGTGTGTGTGTTTCTGGCTCTGGTTACTGACTATTAGATTTAGGTCTTCCTGGTCTGAACTGAACGCCCTACCAATGAGATCCAGGTTAATCTCGCTGTGTATAGGCTACTGACGGGCGTAGATCTGCCCGACAGAGCTTTCTAGAAGCCCTGCTGTGGTGGTATCCTCCAATGTAACACCCATCCTTTCCATACTTTGAATGAATGATGACTTATTTAAAAAGTAGACATCCTTGAGGAATGCTACAATATAAGCAGTTTCCCCTCTTCAATTTTCTTCTTCCTCCTCCCCCTCCTCCTCTTCCATTTCCAGTAGTGGGTCTTGAACTCAGGGCCTGGGCGCTGTCCCTGAGCTCTTTCCCTCAAGGCTAGTGCTCTACCATCTGAGCCACAGCGCCACTTCCTTCTGGTGGTTCATGCGAGATCAGAGTCTCACGGACTTTCCTGCCTGGGCTGGCTTTGAACCGCCATCCTCAGATCTCAGCCTCCTGAGTGGCTGGGATGCCAGGCGTGAGCACCAGGTCGGACAAGTCCTATTCTTCGAATACTGCGACCCATTGCTGTGGCCGCTGTGGCCATGTGGTGTCACCCAGGAGTCTCAGGAAGGCGCTCATGTCCCTGCTTCTACCTCGCTTAACTCTCCTCCTGCCTTTTTCCTTCTGCTGGTCCCTGGGGTGGGGGGGGGGAGGGAGCAGCTGGGAGGGGAGGGAAGGGGAGAGAGAGAGAGATCTGGTTTCTGTTGAATTGCAGAGTGGAGCCTAGTGGTGTCCACGAATGTGAAATGAACCTGGGGTGGATGGGTGGACAGGGTGGACAGGGTAGATGATGTGGATGAAGTAGATGGGTGGATGGGTGGATGGATGGATGGATGGGTGGGTGGATGGGGTGGATAGGTGGGTGGATGGGTGGGTGGGTGGGTGGGTGGATGGGGTGGATGGGTAGATAGGGGGTGGATGGGGTAGATGGGTGGGTGGGGTGGATGGATGGGTGGATGGGTGGATGGGTGGATGGGTGGATGGGTGGGTGGGTGGATGGATGGGTGGATGGGTGGATGGGTGGATGGGTGGATGGATGGGTGGATGGGTGGATGGGGTGGATGGGTGGATGGGTGGATGGGTGGATGGGGTGGATGGGTGGATGGGGTGGATGGGTGGATGGGGTGGATGGGGTGGATGGGTGGATGGATGGGTGGGTGTATGGGTGGATGGGTGGATGGATAGGTGGATGGAGTGGATGGGTGGATGGATGGATGGGTGGGTGGATGGGTGGATGGGTGGATAGATGGGGTGGATGGGTGGATGGATGGGTGGATGGGTGGATGGGTGGATGGATGGGGGTGGATGGGTGGATGGATGGGTGGATGGGTGGATGGGTGGATGGATGGGTGGATGGGTGGGTTGGGGGTGGATGGGTGGATGGGTGGGTGGATGGGTGGGGGGTGGGTGGGGGTGGACGGGGGAGGCCGGGGAGGACCCGGGGTGCTCTGGGCATCATCTCCCTCACGTGGGGAGCAGCCCAGGGGGCCCCACCATGGTCACGTGACCTCTCAGGAGGTTGAGCCCAGCTGTGTGTGTCCTCCACGTCGGGGCAGAAAGTCAGTGTCAGAACCACAGCATCAGGACCCGCGGCCCCTGACCCCCGGGCTCCCCCCCCTCCACCGTGTGACCCCTGCGTGTTCCACACTGACCCCTGAGCTCAGGGTTTGCTTCTCCATCCGACGGGTGAATCTCCCAGTGACACAGTGGGACACACACACACACACACACACACACACACACACAATCTCCCCACTGCCCACGGCACTGGGAGACCTCCAGGCCCCTCTGACCTTGCACATGGCGCGTGTGTGACCACTGGAACCAGGCCCGGCTGGAATCTGCTCTGGTGTGGTCTACACAGCGAGCGTGCCCTATTGTGCACACAGGATGGCTCCAAGGCCTTCACACCAGTGTCACCTAACCACACACACAGCCACGAACAGGGCCTTGCTGGGGCACGCTGCTCACACCCAGCCAGGAAAGGGGGGTCGGGAGCCTGTCCTCACCTGACAGGCTGGGGTGACCATCGCATGGACTGCCAACATGCAAAATAACCCATCAGGCCAGTGTGTGTGTGTGTGTGTGTGTGTGTGTGTGTGTGTGTGTGTCCATGGGTTATTTTGTTGTTCACACTCATGGGATTCTCCAAGGATAGAACATATACCCAGAAGCTTGGGAGTACATGAGAAAGGCCGATTTCAAATGCAATGTTGCTAATTTTTCTTTATTTACTATTATTATTATTATTATTATTATTGTTTGTGCCAGTTGTGGGTCTTGAACTCAGGGCTTGGGTGCTGTCCCTGAGCTCTTTCACTCAAGGCTGGTGCTCTACCCCTTGAGCCACAGCTCCACTTCCAGTTTTCTGGTGGTTCATTGGAGATCAGAGTCTCATGGACTTTCCTGCCCA
>NW_027206446.1:623369-645869 GCF_024711535.1 Dipodomys merriami | reverse complement strand
TCAGAACGGGAGAGGATGGTTATGGGTAACTAGTTCAATATGATCTGTGTGTGTGTGTGTGTGTGTGTGTGTGTGTGCATGCACACGTGTGTGTTTATTCCTAATACTGACACACACACATATGTACACAGGCTCTTACACACACATCATATTTTACTTAGACAGATAATCTCATGCATTTTCAAAGCTGATCATTTTCTCCTACTTTTGGTCTTGATGGACCCCGAATCCTTTGGTTTCTTTGTTCTGTTAGTTGAGAGAAATGACCATTTATGTCACAGATGAAGCCAAATTATGGCGATAGAAATCGAGGCGAAGGCAGAACACTGGTAGCTCCCGCCTGTCATCCCAGCTGCTCAGGAGGCTGAGTTCTGAGGATCCCGGTTCAAAGCCAGCCTGGGCAGGAAAGTCTGTGAGACTCTTATCCACCAAACCACCAGAAAAGCAGAAGTGGCGCTGTGGCTCAAGGGGTAGGGCGCTAACCTTGAGCTGAAGAGCTGAGGGACAGCGTCCAGGCCCTGAGTTCAAGGCCCAGGACCGATATAAAAAAAATAAACTAGAAGAAAAGAGAATTTAACAAAAGAGAAAGAAACGGACACAATTCTACCTTCCTATAATGGGGAAATACTATATATAATATAGAAGAAAATACCATGAACAAACCGTTTGGGAAGGGGACGGGTGCGTGTGGAAAGGGGCCACATGGATCAAGAGGCGTTGTGTTCGCCTGCTGCTTTGTTCAGCGGACACTCTTTGGGACAACTACTTAACGATTACAGAGGTAGAGGAAATGAACTGCTGTTTTCTGGGGAAGGGGTAATAACCCCATGTAGCTTCTTCTGGAAGGAATACCCCTCTCCCAGGCCCAGATGGCGGCTGGCTGTGCTACACAGGCTGACATACTCTCCACCAAGGATGACTGGGCTGGAGGGAGCTCTTGCATAACTCATGCTGTGACTGGAATTTGAACTCAGGGCCTCCCCCTCTGGGCTAGGCCGGGACGGCCCCCCCGCCCCCCCCCCCCCCGGCCCTCCGCCACAGCCACAGCTCTGTGATTCTTTTACTTGTCCTGCATTGAAGCCTATGCTACCCTGGAGTGTGGTCTTCTTGTTTGGACCCCCTGCCTAGCTGGACGGCAGTCAGGCATCACCAGACCCGGATTTTATTGGTTGAGATGGGAGCTCACAGACGTTTTGTAAAGGCTGTCCTGGGGCCATAGTCATCTATCTATCTATGATCAGATCATCTGTCTATTATTGAATCATCTATCTATCTCTCCATCTAGCAATCATCTATTTATAATCTATCTGTTAACCATCTATCTATCTATCCACTATCTGTCTGTCTGTCTATCTATCTATCTATCTATCTCTCTATCTATCCATCTAGCAATCATCTATTTATAATCTGTCTACCTATCCGTTATCTATCTATCTATCTATTGATCGATCTATCGATCTATCTATCCATCCATCTAGCAATCATCTATTTATAATCTATCTATCCTTTATCTATCTATCTTTCTATCTATGTCTCTATCTATCCATCTAGCAATCATCTATTTATCATCTATTTATCCGTTATCTATCTATCTATCTATCTATCTATCTATCTATCTATCCATCTAGCAATCATCTATTTATAATCTGTCTACCTATCCGTTATCTATCTATCTATCTATCTATCCATCTAGCAATCATCTATTTATAATCTATCTACCTATCTGTTATCTATCTATCTATCTATCTATCTATCTATCTATCTATCTATCTATCTATCTATCTATCTATCTATCTATCTATCTACCAATCTACCTACCGATCTATCTATCTATCTATCTATCTATCTATCTATCTATCTATCTATCTATCTATCTATCTATGTACTTATCATGTATCTATCAATTATTTATCATCTATTTTATGTATCTACCTATTGTTCACCTATTTATAATCTATTCTATCTACTTATCTATCTTCATCATCATCATCATCATCTTCTATGTTTCTATCATTGTCTATCAGTCTATCATCCATCACCATTATCTATCAGTCTGTCTGTGTCTGTCTGTCTGCCTGTCGTCTATCTGCGGTCTGTTCACTCTCCTATATTCAGTAAGTACCTGGGATGCACCAGGTTCTGGGAGCTGTGTATTTTCTCTCAAGCAGGTGTACCTCTGCAAACCTTTCCTAGATCTAGGCCCGTGGTTAAATGTTTGGTTTTTTTAAAAGGCCTGCTTTGTAAATAAAGTCGAATAAATCTAGGTAAATAAAAAGAGTGCTTGAATCAACACGTCTGGAATTAGTAGGTGCTAATTGTCAATAGTGATTGTCTAACACATGAATAAAACATAACACATTTGGTGGCGCTATCAACAAGCAGGATAAATCAAAAAGTTTACCATGCTGCCATCTGAAATCTCTTCCTTTCACCCATTTTTAGGGCTTCTGTATACCTTTTCTTTTCTATTCTTTCTCTTTTTGTCTGTTGTGGGTTTTGAACCCAGGGCCTGGGTGCTGGGTTCAAGGCTGGTGCTCTACCACTTGAGCCACAGCTCCACTTCTGGTTTTCTGGTGGTTTATGGGAGATCAGAGTCTCACAGCCTTTCCTGCCTGGGCTGGCCTTGAACTGCGATGATCAGATCTCAGCCTCCTGAGGAGCTGGGATGACAGGTGTGAGCGCCGGTGCCTGGTCAGTTAGTTGTGTCAGATTCTGACACTATGATTTTTCTCCCTCTCCCCCCATGCTTTCTCTGCATGGCTTTCATTGAGGAAAAAATAACAAAGGTTCCAATTATCTATCTATCTATCCATCCAACTCTCCATCTATGTATGTATATATGTATTCTATCATCTATCTATCCACCCATCCATCCATCTATGAACCTATGTATCTATGTACGTCTGTCTGTCTGTCTGTCTGTCTGTCTGTCTGTCTGTCTGTCTGTCTGTCTGTCTGTCTGTATCTATCTATCTATCTATCTATCTATCTATCTATCTATCTATCTATCTATCTATCTATCTATCTATCTATCTATCTATGTTTTTATCTATCCATCCATCCACCCACCTATCTATATATCTGTCTATCCATCCATCTATCCAACTATCTATCTATCTATCTATCTATCTATCTATCTATCTATCTATCTATCTATCTATCTATCTATCTATCTATCTATCTATCTATCTATCTATCTGTCTGTCTATCTATCTGTCTATCTATCTGTCTATCTATCTGTCTATCTGTCTATCTATCTATCTGTCTATCTATCTATCTATCTATCTATCTATCTATCTATCTATCTATCTATCTATCTATCTATGTTTTTATCTATCCATCCATCCACCCACCTATCTATGTATCTGTCTATCTATCCATCCATCTATCCAACTATCTATCATCTATCCATCCATCCATCATCCATCCACCCATCTATGTATCTATGTATCTTTCTTTCTCTCTCTCTCTCTCTTCCCTAATCACATCCTGCAGATCTTGGTGTGGTGTAAGATGAATGATGAAGGCCCATCTCCTGTTCATCTCCATGAGCAGTGGTGAGCTCTCAGGCAGGGCAGAGCCTTCAGGGACCAGAGGTGAGCCCTGGACCGGCTAGCCCCTGCTCACCCGGCCCTGACTTGGCCTGGCACACGTAGTATTTTCTTTCTCCTCTTCCCGATCACCTTTCTCTGGAGCACAGCTCTGACGGCCGCTGCCGGCCCTTCCCTCCCACTCACCACCCGGCCCTGCCTTCTGACACCTTCCTTCCGCCCAGACCGGAGGCTCCTCTGCCCACCCCTTCAACTCCTGGTGGCCGGGGAGACCCATGGGCGGGCAGGCGGGAGAGACGGGTGCGGGTCCCAGACACCTGCCGGGCTGGGAGTTCTGCTGGTTATCCTCCCGATCACATCCCCCCCCTGCCTCTCGCTCTTTGTCTATCAGAGAGATACGTTTCTTTAGGATCTCTTTATTTATTTCTCTTTTTATTCATTCGGGTGACAGTGGCATCAGTCGGGTCCTGAGTGCATGTCTCTGTGGACCCTGTCCCCCCTTCCCTCAATCTCTCCCAATTTTTCCCTCCCGTCCCCACCCACGAGTGGTAGAGTTCATTCTCCACCTGGTGTCCCATGAGGACCATGGCTGCCTTGGTTTCCCCCTCTGTCCCCCCATTTCTGTGCCCCCCTCACCCTCCCAGAGACAGAGAAACCCACCCAGGAGACACAAGGTACAGAAAACTAAAACAGCTGCCAAGGAGGAATCAAACAAACCAACCCCAACCAAAATAACAACCAAAAGTCCTCTTGCTTCCATTTCTTGGAGTTCGTTTCGAGAAGCATCACTGAATATAATCATACGCACGTTGCTCTTGCGTCTTTGAGAACCTCTCCTAAGAAAATCCAGGAAAAAAAATAATCATTTTGTGCTGGTCCTGGGTCTTGAACTCGGGGCCTGGGCGCTGTCCCTGGCTTTATCACTCAAGGCTGGTGCTCTACCACTTGAGCCACAGCTCTGCTTCTGGCTTTTTTTTCAAACAAATCTTTGGAGATAAAGAGTCTCATGGCCTTTCCTGCCCAGGCTGGTTTTGAACCATGATCCTCAGATCTCAACCTTCGGAATAGTTACAATTATAAATGTGAGCCACCACAGTTTATTATTATTATTATTGCTTATGGTTTTCATTATTTATTATTTTTTAAGATGCATTTTCTAACTTCTAATGAGATACCCAGATGCATGCTACCTGTTGCCTTAAATCTTTTTCATATGAACAAAGCTACCTTTTTTTTCCTCAGGAAAGAGCACGGATGAGAATAATACCAAATAAAGATCTAAATGGAGGGGCAGGGAGTGAATATATTTCAATCGTATAAAATCTAGGGCTCACGTTAAGGAATAAAGTATTTTTATATGACGGGCTGACATCAGAGCTGTGGTTGAAAGTTGGGAGGTTCCGAGTGATATGATAATCATATTTTCTCCTTCCGTCGTAGGAGGGAATTGAAATTTATATACCTAATAACTAGCATCGAACCACAAAGCGTCAGACCAGAGCGCCCCATCTTTCTCCAGGTCCGACTGTCACTTTGACAGTGATTTTTAAATGTGTCTTGGCTGGTTTCTTGCGCCAAACGCTGTTTTGCAAACACAGATCGTTTTGAAACGAGAGCTTCGGTGTGCACTCTTGTTAGCAGGCCGGTGTGTATTTTCCGGGTGCAACGAGTTCATTTGAACAACCCCCCCACCCCCCCAAAAAAGGATGGTCTCAGTCATGTGTCAGTTTTAAGTTTCACTAACTGGACTTACCATATGGCTTAAGTTTAGACTATTGTGTTATTTGAATCAAACTTCCTCTCCCTCTGAAATCCACAGAGTCAAAGGACAGCAAACAAGGTTGATTTCCCAGGTACCTGGTTTTGTAGTGCTTGAATGTGTACAGCAAAATTCGGGAGAAAAGAGAGCTAGTATCCGATCAATTTGTGTGAAGCTGGGCAGTATGATTCTTTTTTTTCCCTACCTTGAATTCTGCCCAGGAATATATTCATTTCTTGTATTGCCATAAGTGATTCATTCATTACGCACAAATGGAAAAGTCGGTTGTAAGTCACGCAAGTGCATTTAGTATCTCACGAAGAAAGTACTCGACTCAAGCCCCTTTGCAGATATACGATAATCATATACAATCTGCAAGGAAGAATGACAAGGTCTCTGTCTTCGGAAGCATGTCTGACGGTCTTTATCAATTACTTTTGGCCTCTCCTCTGCATGTGTTTATGGAAAGGAAACAAAATCGTGTGTGTCAAAGTAGCATGCATCGCCCTTCGAGTTGGAGTTGGAAAAATAACATTTTATTAGCATTTCCACGAGAAGAGAGACGGAGGTACGATCGATTCCTCTGTCACAACAAACCACTAGTTCTGTGAACTAGTCACCAACATTCTATACAGATCGCTTACGGAAAGCTCATTTTCAATGACTTTTCTCCCCCCGACATGATTCTGATTCCACGCGACTTGTATGCTACCTGCAAGGAAAGGTAGACATTTGCCTTGTAAAATGCACAGCCTTCCTCCTGAGGAAGGAAATGATCATTGTAAGCCGGGCACCGGTGGCTCCCGCCTGTCATCCCAGCTGCTCAGGAGGCTGAGATCCGAGGATCACGGTTCGAGGCCAGCCCTGGGCAGGAAAGTCCGTGAGATTCTTATTCCCAAAGAACCAGGCTGGGAGTGTGTGTGTGTGGGGGAATAAAAAGACAGAAGTAGAGGTGTGGTTCAAGAGAGAGAGAGAGGGAGAGATTGCAAGCTCAAGGCCTGAGTTCAAGCCTCAGGCCTGGCACACACATAAAATTCAAATAAAACACACAAAACACCCAGTGTTTTGGATTTTGTATACTGAGCCAGCTGGTCCAGCCAGCCGCAGGCCCGCCTGCTGGCCCTGCTGTGTCCTGCAGGGGGCGTGCTGCACCTGCCAGTGTAAGTCACACCTGTCACCCTTGCTCTGAGACTTACTGCTACACCATCCATCTTTGTTGTTGTTGTTGTTGTTTTAAAAATTGTTATATTATTTCCACGTCTATCTCTTGACGGGGAAGGGAATTCAGTCCTTCCTTGGCAATAAAGCAACCCCCTCTCGCGGTTAAAGGACTGTTTCATGCAGCCGGGGAGAATCCTTTCAGGAATTCTCTCTGAAATGTGATGTAGTTTGGTAGTCACGCTGAACTTCCAATAATCCAGACCGGGTGTAATTTAAGGAAAGAGAAGCAGAGAGGGCTGTGAATTCTATGCAGGGGTAATACGTCACTCCTGGTTGACTTCTCTTTTCTCATTGGAAAAGCACAACAAACAAACCAATAAACCAAGCAGGCTGGAATCTTCCATCAAGAGAGTTAAGAAGGGGTCGTGTGTGTGTATGTGTGTGTGTGTGTGTGTGTGTGTGTGTGTGTGTGTGTGTGTGTGTGTGTGTGTGTGTTAAAGTTAAGAGTGAAATCTTGCTGCAGGAGAGAACTTGGGGTTATCTGTCTGCTTTATCCGCCTGGCTTTGAGCAAACTTTATCTCCAGGATGATGGGTAGATGAGTATCTGAACTGGTTTTGTTTTTTGTTTTTTTTTTCCCCTCCTTGTTCTTTTGTTTTTAAGATCTCATCGGAAGTCATTCCATAATCTCTTCTCCGGCTCTTCTATCTCATCTATCTGTCTGTTTAATTTAGTTTATCTCTAGCCGACACCTGGATTAGGCAGGCCTGTGGAATATCTGTCATTCTAACCTTGCTACTTCTGTGTTGTTTCTACATCGTGAAAGAAACGATCAACATATCCTCAGACAGAAAAGAACTCGGGTAATATCCTCATTATGAAAGGGACACGGACAGGATTTGCCCTGGAGAGACAGACGCAGAAGAAGAAGAAGAAGAAGAAGAAGAAGAAGAAGAAGAAGAAGAAGAAGAAGAAGAAGAAGAAGAAGAAGAAGAAGAAGAAGAAGAAGAAGAAGAAGAAGAAGAAGAAGAAGAAGAAGAAGAAGAAGAAAGAACCTTAGAAGACTGACTCTATCTATCTAATCTATCTATCTATCTATCATCTATCTATCTATCTATCTATCTATCTATCTATCTATCTATCTATCTATCTATCTATCTATCTATCTATCCATCCATCCATCCATCCATCCATCCATCCATCCATCCATCCATCCATCCATCCATCCATCCATCCATCTATCTATCTATCTATCTATCTATCTATCTATCTATCTATCTATCTATCTATCTATCTATCCATCCGTCTGTCTATCTATCTATCTATCTATCTATCTATCTATCTATCTATCTATCTATCTATCTATCTATCTATCTATCTATCTATCTGTCTGTCTGTCTATCTATCTATCTATCTATCTATCTATCTATCTATCTACCTATCTATCTCTCTGTTTATGTAGCTATTTAATTGGTTGTGCATTTATATATTTATTTGGTTGTGCACTTATTCATGTATTTATTTATTTGGTTGTGCATTTATGTATTTATATACTTATTTGGTTGTGCATTTATGTATGTATTTATTTATTGGGTGGTCCATTTATTTATGTATATATTTATTTATTTGGTTGTGCATTTACTTATTTACTTGTGCATTTATTTGTGTATTTATGTATTTAAGGGTAGAGAGAAAAAGGTTTCCTTCCCAATACAGATGGCAACTTTGGGCCATCTTATAATCTCTGCCTGGTCATAGGTGTAAAACGCCCGTGTGAGGTGAAGCCACTTGGACCCATTGCTCTACACGGTTCAGAAACACATTTTTCTCTCCACCTACCCCTGCTCTCCATAATCAGTGTAGGCCGGTGAGCAGGGCAAGGTATCCTGGAGTCGAAGAAACTCGTGATTCGCCTTTGTCCACCTTACAAACACACTGGCTGTTTTCCCCTCGATTTACATGTCCCTGCAGTGATGTAGGACACATGGCCGGTGACGTGGAAATTTGCGGGGCTCTTCTTTTTAAACTATAACAACAACAACAACAACAATGTCTCATCTGAAATGTTCTGGGCCAGGCCCCATTTCTTGAAGAGTTAGACCAACCACAAAATGCACGTGATTCCAGGAAGATAGGCAGGGGGAAATAATTAATGACAGGAAATGGATAGGTCTTTAAATACTAATATCCAAATGTAGGGTTCCATATTTCAATTTACTACCTATTTTTTTTTATTTTAGTGTGGTACCTGATAGTTTAGGTAATAGAAACGCAAATACACTACTTATTCCATCCGTTTAGTGGTTGCAATTTTCTTTTTGCAATCTGTTACTCCTTTGGTTTGAATTGCAAAGAAAGTTTGGCTTTTATTTCTGTTAGAGTGTCCACAGTAGCTTTTAATTCTGTTAGTGTGTATTTGGTGACCACACATTTAAAAAATTTTAGATCATACCTGCTTTTAAAATAGATGTTTTCAAGAAAATCTTCCTAAGAGATATCTTTGAAGCAAGTTTGTCCAAAAATTTGCTGATTGTTCTTATAATCCAGAGTTAGGGAAATATATATATATATAAACACAAACATATATAGTATTAATATATATGACATACATTATTTTATTTATTTGTACTTATTTAATTATGCTATGTTATAAATACTATTAATACACAATAGGTTATAATATTTCATAAAATATATAATATACATTAATAAATAATAATAAACGTAAGTGATATAAAATAGCAAGAAATAAATAATATATTCATAAACAAATGTATCCTATGTATATTATAGTTTTTTTCCGGCCCATTTCTTTGGTATTTATAGAACTGTCTTAGTATGAGAACATGAGCCAAACATTCTGATCCATTTTTATTTTTTATTTTATTTTTTGGGGGGGTCCGGTCGTGGGGCCTGAACTCTGGGCCTGGGTGCTGTCCCTCAGCTCTTCAGCTCAAGGCTAGCGCTCTACCACTTGAGCCACAGCACCACTTCCGGCCTTTTTCCTTTTTGCTTATGTGGTGCTGAGGAATCGAACCCAGGGCCTCAGGCATGCAAGGCAAGCGCTCTACCACTGAGCCACCTGCCCAGCCCCTCTGATCCATTTTAATTTTCCAAAGAGAAAGCTCTCTCCAAGAAGGAGCTATTCATTCACGGGATGGATGCGTGTGACTACTATAGACGTTATTGTGAGGAACTATATAGAGTTCTGATGGCGGAGATACTAAAACTAGAAAATAAAAGGAGATGTTTCTGATGGAGTTCTCACTCAGCGTCGTTGGAGGCAGTCCTGAGACCACGCCGTGGTTTTCCTGCGTCCTCTGGGAGTGTATGTACATATGTAATATACACGTGTGCACGTGGATCTACCCACCTATATAATATAGACATGTGACTGTATTCATTTGCAGAAATCTCGAGTCTCTGCCCACAAAGGTTTTTCAATCCTCAAAGAGATTCCCAATGCTCATCTTTCAACCGATGGGACGGAAATCGGTGGGAAGTTTCCTCTGGTGGTTATTTATTATTATTGATGGTTGTTATCGTTATTAATTACTATTATTACTAGTCCCTCTGAGCCTCGCCACTATTATTTTCCGTGCACAGCTGTCTCCGTGTCAAGTTCCCTGTGCTCATGGACGGTGTGTGGAAGTTCCACACCCGTGCAAAGCCCAGAGTCCTACTTGGATTCTCTGGGGATTCTCCTTGCACAATAACTCACACCCTGGACTTGTTTCTCCCCTGGGTACTGGGCCTCAGAGTCCTTTGGTCCCAGAAGAGCCAAGAGAACAGAGAGTCCTAGCTGAGGGGAGGGATCTCCAACTCCTTAACTTTTAAAACACGTTGTCCCAGCTGGGCACGGGGGCTCCCGCCTGTCATCCCAGCGACTCAGGAGGCTGAGATCTAGAGGATCGTGGTTCAAAGCCAGCCCGGGCAGGAAAGTCTGTGAGACTCTGATCTCCAAGGAACCACCACCAGAAAACCAGAAGTGGTGCTGTGGCTCAAGGGGTAGAGCGCCAGCCTGGAGTGAAAGAGCTCAGGGACGGCGCTCAGGCCCTGAGTTCAAGACCCAGGACTGGCACAAATAATAATAATAATAGTAATAATCATAATCATAATCATAATTTGTCCTATCAGTCTTTAAGTGTGTCTTCTACGCTCACAACTCTATTAGAGGACTTTTTTTTTTCCTTTTCCCCGGTTCACATATCTTTGCATTTTTACAACCCCATCCTCACCTTCGTTTGAATTCCAAAATAAAGATGCTCTCTAAATACCCGTCTGACCTTCCAGCTGATTAAGAATTTCTCTCCATACTTGTCTCCCAGGTGTGGGTGGGAATTCTTTTTTCGTGTTTCACGCTCTGGGTGATGTGGACATCACTGTATCACGTGCACAGAGTTCCTCAACATCTCTACCAAGAAATCGACACTTCTGTTTGTTTCCCCACAGAAGCAGTGGCTTCTCTGCTTTCCTCTGGCTTTTAGAAAAAGAATCCCCCCCCCTCCTCCGCTTGGGGACAGGCCCTCACCAGGAAGCACAGTATTCATGACTTTCTTGCTTTTCTTTCCTGAGTGCTGGGATTACAGGCAGGTGCTACCCTACCTGGTTAGGCCAGGGAGAGAGAGGGAGGGAACAGAAGAAGCTGTAGGAAAGAAAATGCCCTTGTCGCCTGACTCCTGTCACTGAATCGCCGATGAAGTAAATTAATTTAAAAGAAGTGCACGTGATGTGTGGAACTGTCTGTAGAGTATTTCACTCATGTAAAGGTGGGCTTGCACACAACCCTTGCCAGGTCCAGTACGGCCCTGAGATCACGGCTGGTGAGCCCCTGCTCATAAATAAAAATGGTGTCGTCTAGCTTTATTAATCAACGTCTACAGTCAGGCTCCAATAGCAATTTGGGAGGGGGAGGTTGGTCATGGGGCTTGAACTCAGGACCTGGGCTCTGTCCCCGAGTTTCTTGTGCTCAAGGCTGGCGCTCTACCCCTTGAGCCACAGCTCCACTTCTGGTTTTCTGGTGGTTTAGTGGAGATCAGAATCTCACGGACTTTCCTGACCAGGCTGGCCTTGAACAGCGATCCTCTCCTTCTCAGCCTCCTGAGTAGCTGGGGTGTCAGGAGGAACAGATGTTAATTTTATTTTAGGAAAACCGTTCTGCTTTTGAGAAGTCACGTAGCGTTTGTGATGTCTGTGGATTTGTTTTTATGGAGAAAGCGATTGTGTGTGTGTGTGTGTGTGTGTGTGTGTGTGTGTGTGTGTGTGTGTGTGTGTGCAATATGAGAAGAATAGTATACACCAATGAAGAAAAAAATCAGCCCAAGAAATGAGGACCCGTGGTCTGCGCAGATCTGATTATGGAAGGCCCTCATTGGTCTTTAAGTGACCCATATCCACGCAAAGACCAGTCTAGAAGAATCTCACCGGGCAGTAAAGTAGCAGGAAGTACAGAGACCTCGCACCCAAAATGAAAAACACAGTTGGAGGGAGAGGAGAAAACTAAGTATGGCATGGTTTGTGTGCAGCACTGGCTGGTACCGTGCACACGCGTGTGCATGTGTGCCACGCGTCGGGCCAAACCTGCTTTCACCACGTGGAAACGGAAGCCGGGTGGCTGAATATTTCATGCCTCTGGTCTCCAGATGGAAAGGAATTAGAAATTAAATTAAAAGGCGCTTGTCAATGTTTTAATTTGCCCGTTATCAAGGCAAAGATGCCCATTTGATGCTGAACTATGTGTTACGTGTCCCCACCTCTCACTCACACACACACACACACACGCACACGCACACACCAGCAGCAGCAGCAGCAGTGAATGCAATGAGAACGTTCTGGAGTCGTACCAAGATTGAATGCTAAACGCAAAAACAAATGGTAAACTGGGCTTGAACTGCTGGATTTCCTCTCTCTCCGACACCCCCATGCTTCTGGGGTGTTTATCACCCGGCGTGCCTTCCTTTTGGTTTTCTAGATGAATCACCACCCCCAATTTGGAGGACAGGAAAGCCAGCTGTCCCTGGGAGGCCGAGGACCAAGGATCGTGAGTTGGAGGCCAGCCTGGACTTCATCAGGAGCCGCGGGCCGCTCGGAGGTACGGAGCAAGACCCTTGCAAAACAGACCAGCAACACAACGAAACCCAAGCCACCAAAAATAACAAAAAGGAAACCAGAAATCAAAACCCCACCGAGCTAGCACACGGTAACGAGCCAACACAAGGCATGACGATAAAACAAAACCAAGCACAAACCCCAGGCCTGGACGGGCGTGCAGACTCACAGACCATAGTAACATGACCCACGAATGCTATAACTACAATCCCCAGCCAGTCAGTGGCAAGGTGACGCTGGCATCCCTCCAATAGTGTGGGCCAGGTGTGCAAACCCTGCAGAACTCCAAAGCACACGATATTTGAGGACGAATATTCGGGGTTCATTGCTCACTGGTTTGAGTATGTCACTAGACACCAAACTATATATTATATGCTATATAATATATAGTATATGTAGCTATATAGTATATATATAGCTATGTATAGTATATATATAGTATATAGTATATATAGTATATATATATAGTATATATAGTATATATATAGTATATAATATATATAGTATATAGTATATAGTATATATATAGTATATAGTATATATAGCTATATAATATACACAATATATTATATTATAAATTGTGCATACATGATAATATCTAATACAATATATGTCACATTAGATATTATATTAGTTATTTTATATATTATATATAATATATGTTATATGCTACCTATAAAACACATATAATATATTACATTAGATATGTATAGTGTATTACATACATTACATATAATATACTATATAATATGTAGTAGATAGCATATTGTATACAATTATATAATATATCATAATGGCATATTGTATACAATTATTGTATATAATTGTATAATGTTATCTATAATTATATATAATAACTATATAATATATAATAACTATATAACAATATAACTATATAATAATCATAACAATTATAATATGTCTATAATCTGTATGATTATATTTTATATATATTGCAAGTGGTGGATTTTTTGGTCATTTGTGGGGCTTGGACTCAGGGTTTGGGCACTGTTTCTGAGCTTTTTTGCTCAAGGTTAGAGCCACAGCATGTTTTCTGGTATTTTATTGGAGACAAGAGTCTCAAGGACTTTCCTGCCTGGGCTGGCTTTGAACTGCGATCCTCAGATCTCAGCCTCCTGAGTAGCTGGGATGACAGGCGGGAGCCACCAGTGCCCAGCTAATATATACACACATACATACATATAATTCAAATGCATGTATAGTTAGAAGTCTAATACTGTCATTATTGAACATTTCTCCTCCAAACCAATCTTTCTTGGCTAAACTGAAAATAGGTAGAAAAACAGACTAAACTATTACTTGCTCATATATATATATACTTATACATACTTATATTTTATATATTTTATATGGTATCTAAATATATGAAATATACTTATTATATTTTAATATTTATGTTTAGATTTTTATCTATCAACATATGAGTATGCATGTGCATTTCTCTGTGTAAATGTCCCTCACACAGATTGGTGACGACTCTAATTCTAATTACGATTGGAAGCCACCCAGAGGCAGATTCGTTATTGAAGACGTTTGCAGGCAAAAGTGAGGTACAAGGGAAGGGAAGTTTCCTGGGGACAAAGAGCCACCCCCAACTTTGAGAAGCTGTAGATTCCTTCCTTCCTTCCTTCCTTCCTTCCTTCCTTCCTTCCTTCCTTCCTTCCTTCCTTCCTTCCTTCCTTCCTTCCTTCCTTCCCTCCCTCTCTTCCCCCCTTCTGTTGTAACCTCTTGTAGTCTTGGCTCTCTTCAGTTGTCCCCTGCTCTAACCCATTGCACATGCACACAGCACCACCGACGTGCAAAAGCTGTCCCCCACCTGAAGTGATTTTTCCCTCACAGACTTCCGTCCATGACCCAACTTTCATGCCCCAGCCCCACTTCCCCTTCCCATCTACCCCAGCTCTGCACTGGAAATCTACTTCAAGGTGGGTACCCCCCAAAACTCTCCATTCTACCCCGCCCCCCATCAGACCCGGGCTGCAGCGGGGTGTGGTTCAAACAATTGGAGGCCGCAGAGAAACGATTCTCCATCATCTTCCTCCACAGCTCAGACTCACAGGGCCGGATAGGAGCACACTGGAAATCCTCCACCGGTCCCCCTGCATGATTTTATCTAGGGTTGTGTGTGTGTGTGTGTGTGTGTGTGTGTGTGTGTGTGTGTGTGTGTGTGTGTATCAGCAAAAGGAAGAGGAAGAGGAGGCCCAGAAAGAAGAAATAAAAATTAATATTTGCACTCAGAGTGGAGGGGGGTAATTTTTTCTTTTTTAAGGGATTTCCTTTAGTATTAGGAGAGAGACGACCCAGCCGGCCCGGGCTGAGTCTTCCAGCGTGATTATGTACACACATTTATTTTCTCGCCGTGGGGCCGTAGGCCTGACATTTGGTCAATAGTACAATCTACCACCGATCAGAATAAAACAGCCACCCGGAGCCCCGCAGAATTCTATTACCTCCCTCCGACGGGATGCTTATAAGCAGGTGTTTATGTGCACGCACAGATTTAAGGTTCCATCGTGGGCCCTGTCAGTATTCGTGGGGCAGAAAGAAAGACCAAACAAGAAGTCAAGGATCTGAGATTTGACTGTATAAACCCCACGAGGTGGCTTCCCCCCTCCCCCACCTCTTTCTCCACTTTTTCCTTTATTTCTGGAGGTGTGTGTGTGGGGGACAGTGAATAAACAAAGTACAGGGAGAAAATTGTTTTTACCAAACGATTATAAATGTATAACACATATTGAGTGATTTATAAAATGGTGCAATATGTCCAGAATAAATGCAATCAACCAAGAATACATACATACATAAATAAATATATAAACACTGCAGTCACTCAAATGACAGGATATCAGCATTACAACAAATTCGTGGATGGAACACAAGAGTGTGTGGAGCTACACCTGAGCTAGGTTGGCCTGAGCTACCTGGGCGTCCAGAATACAGAATAGAAAAACGGATAGAACAATTAACTCAGACCAGAAACCGTCCCCCCCCCCCCCCCAAATAAACTCAAGTAGAAAGACTTGGACAAAAGGGCTAGCCGGGCACCAGTGGCTCACACCTGTCATCCCAGCTACTCAGGAGGCTGAGATCTGAGGATTGAGGGTCAAAGCCAGCCTGGGCAGGAAAGTCCGTGAGACTCTCATCTCCCATGAGCCGCCAAAAAACCAAAAGTGGCGCCGTGACTCAAGTGGTAGAGCGCCAGCCTTGAGTGAAAGAGCTTAGGGATAGCACCCAGGCCCTGAGTTCCAGCCCCAGGATTCACACACACACACACACACACACACACACACACACACTCAGCTTCTAACCTTATAGAACTATAAAAAAACAATAAGCAAACCCCATCTATAATGCAAGATGTACATTCCTTGCAAATTGTTTTAAGCAAGAGCTTTTTTGGGATAGGAGATGAAAATCATCAGTGAGAAAAGTGGGCACAGAGCTGGAGTAAGGGTAAACTCAAAACCCCCGGCGAAGCAAAACAAGAGATGGGGGAAACCATTCCAGCTTTGCCACCTTAAAGTTAAGGGTGGGTGGGAAAGCAGTAAAGAGATGCTCATTGAGTCCTGTCAATCTACTTTTTGTTTTTATTGGTTCTGGGGCTTGAACTCAGGGCCTGGGCGCTGTCCCTGAGCTCTTCAGCTCAAGGCTGGTGCTCTACCACTTGAGCCACAGCTCCACTTCCGGTTTTCTGGTGGTTTATTGAAGATCAGAGTCTCATGGACTTTCCTGCCCAGGCTGGCTTTGAACTGAGATCCTCCGATCTCAGCCTCCCGAGTAGCCGGGATGACAGGCGGGAGCCACCCGTGCCTGGCCTCTGTTAATGTTTTTGTTTGTTCATTTGTGTGTGTGTGCTGGCGCTAGGATTTGAACTCAGGACCTGAACATTGTCCCTGAGCTTTTTTCATTCTAAAGCAGGTGCTCTACCCCTTGAGTCACAGATCTGCTTCCCTCCCCTCCCCCCCCGCCCCTGGTTCATGGGAGATCAGAGTCTCACTGACTTTCTTACCCAGGCTGGCTTTGAACTGTGATCCTCAGATCTCAGCCTCCCGAGTCTCTGGGATGACCGGCGTGAGCCACGGGACCCGTATTGTTGGACAAACTTTACTCAGGCAATGGCTGTGTTTCCTGCACCTGCAGAGAACAGAGCTTGCTGTGTATTTGAGCAGCCTGATGCTCACGCTAAGTTCCACCTCCCTCCCCCCAACCCAGAAAACCAAAACAACAACAACAACAACAACAACAACAACAACATCGTTCTGTCAGTTGGCAGACAATGGTAGGGACGCTAGCACAACGGTGCAAGTCTTTTCTCTTCTGAATTATATATATGCATTAAAGATATTAAATATACACACATACAGTATTCATATATACTGCATATAATATATATTAAATAACACATATAGTATTCATATATATTGCATATATAATGTATGCATTAAATATACACACATAGAATTTATAGATCACATATACAATGTATATATTAAATATACACATATATGTATATATATATGTGTGTGTGTGTGTGTGTATTTTTTAAAAAAGAAAGAAAGTAAGCAATGAAGAGAGGCATCTCAGTCTATGGCGGTGAGTTATTTGCACACACGAGTTAGGGAAAAGCCTTTGTCCACAGCAGCAAGTGTGACCATTAAGCAGGAAACATTCAAATAGAACACGGCCTTGCGGTTGGGGGGGAGGGGAGGGGGGGAGGGAAAGTAGACCACTTGCTTTCCTTTGTATTACAAGTGTCCAACACCAGCATGCTAATTTGATAATTCAATCCCATTTGCCAGACCAAAAAACAAAAAATGGCCAATTGATTTAGAGTTTGGAAGTCACTGAAGCTGAATGCTTGCTTGTGTGTGATCAGATCCTAGGGTATAATATAAAGCATATATTACTCGTATATATAATTAGCTACATATATAAATTAACTATACATAAATATATAATATATAAACTATATTTTTATATATTAGCTATGAATTAACCATATATAATGTATGGTTTATACACATATATTTATATATAAATATGTTTATATACTATATATATGTATATAAATTATATAACCCTGAATACTTGCTTATGTGTGATAAAGTTCTATGATATATAATATATATTAATCAGATATGTAATGAGCTATATAAATTAACTATATGTAATTTAAATATAATATAATGTATGATATATATTATATAATATATATAGTATATTATATATTATATAGTATATATGTTATATAGTATACAATATATATGATATATAATATATTACATATATTGTCTGTTATATATTATATTATATTACATGTTATAGTTATCATATAATATTACATGTTATATATTATATTATACTATATATTATATGTACTATATATTATATATAATATATTATATTATATATAAGTTATGTATATAAATTTACTATATATTAACTATAATATATAAATATATATTATATGTAAATTAACTATATATAATATCTGCATATGTGTGTAAAGAAAATGTCTATGCCTTTAGTCTACCTTTTTTTAGTCGGTCATAAGGCTTGAACTCAGGACCTGGACACTGTCCCTGAGCCTTTCCCTCAAGGCTGGTGCTCTACCACTTGAGCCACAGCTCCACTTCTGACTTTTTGCCGGTTCAATGTAGATAAGAGTCTCACAGACTTTCCTGCCCGGGCTGGCTTTGAACCAACATGCACAGATCTCAGCCTCTTAAGTAGTTGGGATAACAGGTGTGAGCCACCTGTACCCGACAAAACCAAGAATTCTGATCAAGTACGTGGGTCCTATGGAAATATTTTCAAAGGACATATGTGGAAAATTTACCGAAAATAAAGTATAACGGAGCGTGCAAGTATGGCTAAGGTTTTCAGTGAAATCAAACATAGCTTGGCACTGTTGCCAAACAACTCTTTGCTGTGAATTGTCAGTCGACACCATTGTAAGGTGATTAAAACTAGATATTGTGATATTGGATTTGATCGTGTTCTCCAGAGCAGGGGCGGGGGCGGGGGGAGAGGGGGAATTGCAAATTCTGGAGTAGTCTTAAAAATAAGAGCCTGCACATATGTTCAGGGTGTAAAACTAAAAATTACATTTCTCTCATCTGCTTGTCTTCACTACTTTATTTCTGTTTGGCATGGGTGGCAGTCAAGCAAGGTTCCAATTTAATTTTAATTTTAAAAGTGTTTCTTTTTTCCCTCCTCTAAATCTAAAAATGCTATCTTAGAAAAGCCAAAAAAAATTTTTTTTAAAACTCACCAAAGTGGAAAATAAAAAGAAGAGACCATATATACATGTATGTATATACATATATACGTATATATATTCATATATATAAAAATAAAAAGAAGAGACCATATATACATGTATATGTATATATATATATTCACATATATATATATACGTATATATGTATATAATACATAAGCTTTTACCCAGAAAAAACAACTGCTAACACTGAGTTACATTTTCTTCAAAGTTTAGATGGAGGATGAAATTTTCAGCTCTGCTCTTTAATTTTTTTTTTTTTTTTTTTTTAAGCGTACGCGAGTGAAGAAAATACTTAATGGGTGATCTGGGTTTTAAGACGAATGAAGGAACCCAAGGAAAAGAATTGTGTGTGTGTGTGTGTGTGTGTGTGTGTGTGTGTAAGAGCTCACATCCTCTTCAAGTGGAACTCTGATAACCATCCATGTTCACACGCTTTTATTTTCCAATCTGTCTATTTTGCATTCCCTTACTTACTTTTGCGTTTATATATCTTGGGCTTGATCTCAGGGCCTGGGTGCTTATTTCCCGCTCCAGACTGGGCGCTCTACCACTTGAACCACAGCACCACACCTTTGTGGTTTCCTTGGAGAGAAGGATCACCCCCCACCCAAAGCTCTCCCCCCCCTGCCCTGGCTTTGAACTGTGATCCTCAGATCTCAGCCTCCAGCAACGGCTGGGATGACAGGCGTGGGCCACCAGACGCTGGGTACCTTCAATGTTCTGCACATTTGAACCCTTCGGCACCTTCCTTTCCCGTGTTCCTCATCTTCCACTCCCAGCTTGATTATCCACGGGGCCAGGACACACTCACCCTGTGAGCTTCTGTCTGTCCTGTCAGCCTTGTGCAGGAAGAGGTGACTTGTTTTCCTGAATGATGATTCCCTCTTCTTGAACACATCACCATTTCCTGATGAATGCCAAGCGATCCCCTCCACAGAACTCAGCTCAGAGGGGTAATGTACTTGCGTCATCCATTCAAATAAGACCTCATGCATATCCATATATATATATTAATATAGCAATATGTCGATCTATGTATATCTATATTAATATAGCAATCTATAATATATCTCTCTATTAATACAGCAATATATGCTGATCAATGTGTATCTATATGAATATAGTAAGATCTATTGATAGATTAATATCAATCTATAGATATATCAGTATCACATATATTTAATATAGATCTATATGTTTTTCATGCATATTTATATTATATTATGTTTATATATATCATTTTTATAATATGCACTATATATTTAATGTATACTATGAAAATATTAATAATGTAATATAGTAAATTTATAAATACACTTATAGATTAAATATGTGTATATATATGCATATACACACACACATATATGTATTGTTGGTCATGGGTCTTGAACTCAGGGCCTGGGGCTGTCCCTGAGCTCTTTCATTCAAGGCTGGTGCTCTACCCCTTGAGTCACAGCCCCACTTGTGGTTTTTCTGGTGAACTTTCCTGCCCAGGCTGGCTTTGAACTTCGATCCTCAGATCTCAGCCTCCTGAGTCGCTGGGATGCCAGGCGTCTGTGGATTCTGATTGTGGGAGTTCGTGTGGATTTCCGTGGAAGTCCTTCAGGTTTCTGTACGGAGTTCCTGCAGCAGCAGGTGGCTCAGAGCTCCCTCCCCGGCCTCTGTGTGCATTCAGCCTGGGAGCAGGCAGGCAGGAGGCTGGGGAACATCTTAATTCAGAGCCATGTTAAGTAGGAGGAAATGGGCAGCGTGTTTCAAGTATTGCTTGCTGTGTCCGGGTGTCTAGAGGTCAGCAAACTATAAAGTCAGGGCGGTCGGCCCCTTCAGCCCTCAGAGACCCTTGCGAGACCCAGGGGGAAACGTAAAATACAATAAAATAAATGAATTATTAATGTCCAATTTCCACAGCAACAGAATACTTTTTTTTTTTGCTCCAAGAGTCGCATTTCCTCCCTGCTTTGAGATGTTCTTTATTAATAGAAAATCCTGACCCCTGCATCAAGGTGTGTCTTGTTTGAATCACAGATTTGCTGGCTTTAATAAACACACTGCTGCTATTCGCAATCTGCTGGAAGAGTTCAGTTTGGAAAGTTGAGGGTCCGGCTACAACCGAAAATACAAGTGAATAGTGACAAATACACACACACACACACACAAATAGATGTACAAATACCTATTTGTATATGTACATATAAATATATTCATATATATGAATTGATATTTATTTATGCATTTATAAATATATATTCATATATGTATATAAAATATATTTGTGTATATATCAACATATATTTGTGTATGTATATAAATATTGGGAGATATCCATGTATGTATGCATGTATTCTATGGTGTACCATAGAATAACATATTCTGTGGTATCTATAAAATATATGATAGTATACACTATAGAACATGTGATACATTTTTTATATATTGTCATGAATAGTATATAACATAATATATGACTATAATCATAATCTGTAATAATAATATAGTTTATAATATATAGTGTATACATATATGATCCATAATGTATATGTAGTATAAGATATATAGTATCATTATATTAATATAGATCATATCTTATAATAATATACTATAAAACAATATCATAATTATAATAATATATTAGTATATATAGTATCTTATAATAATGTATTATAACAATATGCTATGATAATATATAACAATATCATAATTATACTAATATGTTATATTAGTATATATAACTTATGACTATATATTATATACTATACATAATAGAATATATTATTATATAGTATGTGGTATATATATGTTACATATGCCATATAAAACCTATAGTATATTATGTATTATATGGTGTATATACCATCTAATACTATAATCAAATAGAATATATTTTACATGGTATATATAACATACATATATAGTAAATAGACACTATATAAACTATTATACCTTGTATATCACATGTAGTATAGTATACAATATAGTCCACTGTTTGTAATATATATTGTGTACTATGGACCGTACGTGACACTGTATAGAGCAGGACATATATCTTGCATACTCTGCGGACTTGGCCTCTCTTCTCCCAACTGACTTTCTGCTCTTACATGGTTAGGGTCTGCCTTCTGGGCTCTGGAGAACATGCCCCCCCTCCCCTCCCCTCCCCTCCCCTCCCTTCTCCTCCCCTCTCCTCAAAGCCCATTCCCACCAGACACCGCTAGGTAGGCACTAATGAGCCCTGATAGTCACACCACCCTCTCCGGACCTCGTCTTATTTTCTTATCGTTAATAACTGCCCCAAGGGTGAGCGGATATTTTATTCCAGGAGCTTGTCCAGAAACCAGCCCAACTAATATTAAGAGCAACATTGAGCCAGGTGCTGTGGTTCCCGCCTGTCATCCCAGCGACTCAGGAGGCTGAGGGCTGAGGATCATGGTTCAAAGCCAGCCTGGGCGGGAAAGTCCATGAGACTCTGATCTCCAATGAACTACTCTGAAAAAGCCAGAAGTGGAGCTGTGGTTCAAGCGGTAGAGGGCCAGGCTTGAGCCAAAGAAGCTCAGGGACAGCGCCCAGGCCCTGAGTTCAAGCCCCAGGACTAAGAATAACAACAACAGATCTTAATTA
>NW_027206446.1:563369-618369 GCF_024711535.1 Dipodomys merriami | reverse complement strand
TGGGCTTGTATTCAGGGCCTGGGCACTGTCCCTGAGCTTTTGCATTCAAGGCTGGTGCTCCACCACTTGAACCACAGCTCCACTTCTGGTTTTCTGAGTGGTTCATTGGAGATAAGAGTCTCTTGGACTTCCCTACCCTGGGCTGGCTTTGAACCATGATCCTCATCTCTCTCTCTCTCTCTCTCTCTCTCTCTCTCTCTCTCTCTCTCTCTCTCTCTCTCTCTCTCTGTCTCTCTCTCCAGATCCTTGAACTATAAAGAAATTAAATTTAGCCTTTGAAATAGTGAGCATTCTTAATAAACCTACAGAACATGAACAGCCTAGACCGATATTTACAGTCCTAAGCTGTTTGCTTGTTTTTTTTTTTTTTTATTTTCCCACCCTTGGGGCGGCAAAGAGTGAGTGAGTAAATAGTTCAATGAAACATGGTCTCCACCATGCCTTCTCCCACCGCCTAACCTTTTATTACCTCCGCTCTGTGGGTAAGTAGTGCACAATTCCCCCGGTACCCCTAAAAATCCTGCCTGTCCCAGCTTCCCACAGTCAGTTTTGTGAGGTGTTGTTTAGTTTAGTTTTTTTTCTTTTGGCATGGTATGCCTCGTTTGCAGTAACCCAGTTAAATTAAAAGGTTTGTAAAGGGCCAGCTCATCTGCATAATTACTTTTATACACTCAGGTTATAGCCTCCTTATTGCTTAAGAATGATCCTGTATTAAACACACACAGACACACAGACACACAGACACACAGACACACACACACACACACACACACACGCATGCATTTCCATTTTTCCTAACATTTCTGCACGTCCTCCAAGAGCATCATTGCTTATGAATAGTTGCTACCACAATCAGTGGCTAACAAGTCCAAATGTCTCTACATTTCCACGTGGCCAAAAAAAAAAAAGATCCATTTTGCTCGATTATGCATGGAAGATTACGAACATTAAAATAATTTTATGTTCTAGATGTATTAAGATGAGACAGAACGGCTTGAGCATATGAATTTATACATTATGGCTTACATTGAGGAGATATTTTTTTTTAAAAAAACATGTTAGCAATTATACCTCGTCAGGAACTGAAGCATTAAATTATATTTTTATTTTTCTCCTCGAACTCAATAAAAGTCTCTTGCCTATCTGTGTTGAGTGTCAGGAAGGATCTGAGTGAATTCTAGTATATAGAATCTGAGGACAAAGGCTGGAAAGGTGGAATAAAAATCGGAGGGGAACCCCACAAACCATGTGTGGATCAGAAGCCATTAAAAATGGTCCCCACTGCACATCTCCTGGTACTCTTTGAGCTGCAAACTTGCTAAAAAGGCTCAGCAATGGTACCCTCAGAGTGGAGAGCGTTAAATGGTAACTTGCATTCGAAGGGCTGGGATGGAGGGAGGAGGTGTAGGCACTGATGGATGGAAAAGCCAAGAGTGTTCATTGCTGACCTTGTCTTCTGCAATGATAATGTGCTCATTATTCAGGTTAGCTGTATGTCCCCAGTGTTGAAGCAATGGAGTCAGGGAGGTAGTACCCGGATGGACAGCCTGCCAGGGCTGCATTCCAACCCTTGTTTTGGCAATAATCATCATAATTAATAATAATACTGTCATTTGTGGAGTCGTAGTGTGCCAGGTGCTGGGTTGAAGACCTCACACACGGCATTAGTCAATCTTAGATACGTCTACAAAGTGGCTACGGTTATTTCTAGCACGCAGATGGGCAAGAGAAGTTCAGAGACTCGGGCTCAAGGTCAGCACGGTGACCTTGGGATTGGCTAGGATTCCGGTGTGAAGTGCTTGGGTCTGAGTCTCAGTGCTCTGAATGAAGCTGGCTGAATCTGAGAAGTGTGCAGTCCCTCTCAGTAGCTGTGGCTGGAGGTAAAGCCTAATCATAATATACTAATAAAAGCATACATAACATTATATATAATAATTATATATGATATATAATTATATATTATTGTTATATGTTCTGCATGTTATAAATACATTTACTTATAAATATGTGTGTGCATAAACTATGTGGATAAGTATACGTCGATATTTTAATAATACATATATCAATACATATTTAATATATTGATCAATATACATTAATATTTTATATATATCACCATTCAAGCACGTGTACATAAAATGTATCGATCTATAAGTAAAAATAGAAAATATTTAAATATTTAAAGTCGACACATGTGTTTATAAAAGGATGGATATTATATATTCATACTGGGATGAAATTAATATAAATGTAAAAATGCCAACATAATTATAATTAGTATGTTGTATTATATATTGATATATTGATATATTTCATATGTAGCCTTCCATCTTTTCTCTGTCTCTCCTTCCTTCCTTCCTTCCTTCCTTCCTTTCTTCCTCCTTCCTCCCTTCCTCCCTTCCTCCCTTCCTTCCTTCTTTTCTTCCTTCTTTTTCTTTTACTTTTTTGATGTCTATCCTGGGGCTTGAACTCAGGGCCTGGGCGCTGTCCCTGAGCTCTTGTGCTCAAGGCTAGCGCTCTACCACTTGAGCCACAGCATCATTTCTGGCTTTTTCTGTTTATGTGGTGCTGAGGAATCGAACCCAGGGCCTCATGCAGGCAAGGCAAGCACTCTACCACTGAGCCATCTTCCCAGCCCAAGGTCTTGATTTTTAATACTAGGTGTCAACACTATGGAAAAAAAATATCAAAGAGACATTAATAAACTAAATATTGCCACCCATCTGTCGATCATGTAAAATATACACATTGTATGTACATTATATGCAAATACACTCACATATACATATATTTATACAGCTACGTAAATGTGTATATGTATACACACACACACACACACATATATATGTTACATTTTAGCTAGATGTAGAGATAGTGATGCATATTGAGCCCTAATTACAAAATACTTCTCATTTCGAGGACACAACTGCTAACCTGCTTTGTTCCCCACCAAAATGGAATTTTTGTGGTAGCAAATATTCTCTGAGTCCTAGGCGGCGTCAAAGTCTTAATAACGTTATGATCACACCCATGCTCTATTGTTACAGAAAAATAAAGCATCCTGCTTTCAAGAATTGACCTATTTTCCCCCCTCCCCAACCCCCCATCTCACCACAGAGCAAAGAGTATAGTTATCCGTTAGCTATTGGTGAAGGTTCAGGGGACAGAAGTGGTACTTTTCTTTCTTTTAATGAGCACTTACTCAAGGAGACTTGACATCGCCCAGTTGCTGAGTTTTCTCCCCCGGCCTCTCGTCCACTGACACAAGGCAGGAGGTGCATTTCCAAATCAAAGGGTCTGCGAGGGATTTCCATATTGCTTTTCTGATCTTGCTCAGTGAAGGCTGGACAGGGTCCCCTAGGGGGCGCCCTGAAGCTTTTTTTAGGGGGGAGGTGGGGAATTCACCCCCTGAATCTATGCTTCCCATTGTGTCTAGCACACACCCGTGGATAGAGACTGAATGGAACTGTACTTCCAAACCTTTCAAGAGCTGATTTTGGTGACTTTATTTAAAGAAGAATAAATAAATAAATAAATAAATAAATAAATAAATAAATAAATAAATAAAGAGACTTTATTTAAAGAAGAAGAAGAACCAAAACCTTTTTTTTAAGATCCTGGATCCTTTTTAATTTTTTTTAAAAAAAAACCTAATAAATATGGATGGCTGATTGATGAATTGTATTTTATCCACCGCATGTGAACGCGGATAGTTATTTGTGGCTCTTCATTTTCCACTTTTCTTCCCCTTTGCCTCTTTATTCTAAGAGTTTTAAGTCATAAATCGATGTTTTGGGGTGTTTTGTTTAAAAGTCTAGTAGTTTCTATGCTAGTTATATCCACTCCCCCTTTTTTCTTCCTTTATCTCCATCAGATGTAAACAAAGGCTTCAATTTACCCAGTCCTTTCCCCCAAGCCTAATGAATTTTCCTAACAACCCACATTATTTCCACCTTGAAGACTAGGAGCAGGCCTTCCCAATGGGAGCTGGTTAATGTTAAAACGCTGGTAGTTTACAAAGCCAGTCTTTCTAGTAGGGCTTTTGATTGTGATTGGTACTGTGAAATCATGATATTATTAGGATAACAGCCAATGAACTTGTCAGTCATTCCTTTCTGTAGTCCCGTCTTGGGTTGGTTTTGACTCTTAAATTTTGTAATTATTTTTCCTTTGCTTTCCCTTTAGTCTCAAGCAACGTTGGCCAAATGCAGGGCTCTGTTGAATTACTATGATGGGAAGAATTGACAACAATTTTGTTTTTAAGTACCATGATTTTGTTGTTGTTGGTGGTGGTGGTTGTGGGATTTGAACTCAGGGCCCGGCACTGTCCCTGAGCTCTTTCACTCAAGGCTGGCGCTCTACCACTTGAGCCACAGCGCCACTTGTGGTTTTCTGGTGGTTCAATGGAGATAAGAGTCTCACAGACTTTCCTGCCCGGGGTTGGCTTTAAACCAGGATCCTCAAATCTCAGCCTCCTGGGTAGCTGGGATGACAGGCGTGAGCCACCAGTGCCTATGAAGTAGTTTTTTTTTTTTTTTAATACAGTCCAAGAAATGTCTCTAAAGGTTCATACTTGAAGATTCAATTGGCATCCTTCTTTTCTTTTCTTTATGGACACATCTGTAGTGACTTCTTTTACAAATCATTTCTTTTAAAGTAGCTTCTGGAGAAAAAAAACATTTCAAATAAAAATTTTCATTCGGTGGAGACCCTCATCTCACACATTTCATAGCTTTTCTGTCTTTTCTAACGGGTTAAATTTATCCACGTTCTTTTATTTCTTGCTTTTGTATCCTAGTAACATCTTTTTTTTATTTCATGAAGGAGATCAGGAAGGAAATTAAAACGGAGTTACAATAGTCGTGTCCTATCAGATAAGTGGCTTGTTAGAGTTTTATTTTTCTTAAACAACAACAAAAAGCCTTGTTCATACGTAGCAGTAGATGGAATCAATTCAAGAGATACTTGTGAGTGTGTGAAAATAGGAACAATGGAATATTTTTCAAAGACAAGCAATGTGTCAAGAAGTCACAGGCGGCCCAAGAGAGCATAGTGAACAGATTTCTCTTATATAATCTTATCAGCTACATTAGAAACAAGGTAGCTAGCAGAAATACCACGTGCATGCAAATATCCACATTGAGAAACTAATAAAATCTATATTGAAAACAGGTGTCTGCCTGGCTCTTCTATTCTTGTGAATTCTCAAGTTGTTTCTGCATGATATCAGATGCTACTGGCAAAACTGCCAAAATGGAATTAATCAGGGGAGAAGAAATCACAAGGGGGGGAAAAAAGAGAATTTAGGAAAATATTCGACTTTTTCTGAGAATTAGGGAAATAAGAGGAATGGTCTTAACTTTTATATTAAAGCACTGATATTTATTAGTAGTAGTAGTAATAATAGCAGCAGTAGTAGTAATATTGGGGTATGATATCAACTACATGGCAGAAATATCATAGGCCTTGCTAAAGAAGAGCCTGCAATTAGAAATACATTTACCAGGAGCTTGTGGCTCATGCCTGTAATCCAAGCTACTCAAGAGGCTGAGATCTAAGGCTTGAGGTTCGAAGCCAGCCCGGGCACACAAATCAGGGTCTCTTCTCTCCAATGAACCAGTAAAAAGCCAGAAGTAGAGATGTTTGTCAAATGATAGCAGGTTAGTGTCAAGGGAACACATCACAGACCAAAGTCAGCCTGTGAGCAAGCCCTCAGTTTAAGGCCCAAGACTGGTACACACACACATACACACACACACACACACACACACACACACACACACACACACACACACACACACACACACACACACACACAATTTTTCAAGCGTTAAGTGGCCAGAAGAGAATTTGAACTGACTTCAGGCAAGAAAAATGTGAAGACTGGCACCTGTTTTATAGGCCAAGTAAAAGTCATAGCGTTTCAAAGGAGGAGAGCTAAAAGTTATTTATGGAGTTCATAAAGGAGCATCCCAGAGCATTTCCAAAATGGCTGCTTAAAGTTCCCCAACCTGAACGCTTTCCCCTAACTCTAGTTGACAGAAAAAAAGAAAAAAGATCCTTAGTGAGAGGAAGACAATATTAGTAAAATGTTAACTGCATAGTTCTCTGGTTCTAGCAGGTCAATTAATTTCTTAGCTTGACCGAAAATACCCCCACTGTGAAGTCTGGGGTCAGAACTTCAGAATCAGGGCTTGGCATCTGAGGATAGGTTGCTCACAGAGAAACTTCTAGTATGGTTTATCAAAAGCAGTCAGTAAGAGAAACATTTGAGCTTGGAGAGAGAGAGACAGAGACAGAGAGACAGAGAGAGACAGAGACAGAGACAGAGAGACAGAGAGAGAAAGAATTTCTTTTTGGAACCTGTTACAGTTGCTTGTCGTTCATATCATTTACATAGAAAGTTCCCTTGATCTATTTATCATTTTTGCACATATTGTCAGGGAAATTCACAGCTTTTGTTGTTGTTGTTAATGCCTGTTTCTAAACAGTAACTGATGAAGAAGAAACCAAGGGCCTGAGATGTGGGTCTGGTTTAGCAATCAGCAGCGTGAAGCCGGTTAAAAGGGAAGATTTCTCGAGTGCTCGGCTTTCTTACTGACTCTGGAGAACAAAACTGGCAGACCCAAATCTATCAGATATTACCCCGTGCACGCCCATGCTTCGGAAGAGAGCTCACAGGTCTAATTTCAGCTTTCCCCCAGCTTTGGTGGTGTCATTTTTAAGTTTACTAAAGTCAGATAGATACCTGCAAGTCAGCCGTCTAGTGTTTTTTGTGTGAGCTCACTGGCTGGGAAAGTATTTAGTCATAAGCCTTGCAAGTTGGGAAGTGAAGAAGGAAATCTATGATGTCTAATGCCAGGGAGATGTACAATGTGTTCAAAGTTGATTAAATTCCCTTTTTTTAACACCCCTTGGAACTGACATTTTGCCACTGCTTTAAAAACCAGTATTTTTTCCTCCTCCCTCTAAACCATTTATATATATATATATATATGTACATATATATATCTGTGATTTAATGTGATCTACAGTAAAATATTGGCTAAGAAATAGCTTGAAATAGTGTTATGGTTTGTGAGCCAAGGATTGGCGGGAAAAAAAATCTGCTTCTTCTCATTTAAGGAAGGTAAAGCTGACTTGATCCGGAAACTCTATGCCAAAGCAGGCCACAGGTTCGAGACCCCTCACACCAGCCCAGCTGAGTTCCGGGGATCGGAAATGAGAAGAGGACCCCTGGATCTCACAGGCTGATTAAAGGAAGAGAGAGCTTTAAATACTCAGAGGATGACAAGACAGCTTTGCTGTATTTGCACGCTTCCAATTTTACCAACTTACATCTGTTTTAATAAAGCTAGTCATCCGGGAAAAGAAAAAAAAATCATGAAACGTAGCGTACTTCTATATTTGAAACTGCAAGGATCTGATTTATCAAAGATGCATCGTATTTCCATATCTATCCTGCTGGGGTGGAGGCGGGGGGAAGTTGAGGAGTGTAGAAATCAAACTGGAAAATTCAGTTAACGATAACCATTTCAGCTGGGCACCGGTGGCTCACACCTGTCATCCCAGCTACTCAGGAGGCTGAGATCTGAGGATCATGGTTCAAAGCCAGCCCAGGCAGGAAAGTCCATGAGACTCTTATCTCCAGTGAACCACCAGAAAACCAGAAGTGGAGCTGTGGTTCAATGTGGTAGAGCACCAGCCTTGAACAAAAGAGCTCAGGGACAGCGCCCAGGCCCTGAGTTCAAGCCCCACAACCGCTAACAACAACAATGACAACAATAATAATAATAAAAATTAAAATCTCTACAAGCATTTCAAGGTTATTATGGTTTGGATTTAAAGCTTCTTTCCCAAAAGCTCATGTGGATTTTCCCTCTCTCAGATGTTTTTTCCCTCCCTGGGGTATTTTGACATAGTCACAGAAAACCGGCTCGCGCAAGGTAGACTACTTATTAATGAAGGAAAAGATTAGGGCGTACAGTTCATACTTGCACACTTAAAAATGGTAAGACAGAAGGTCCTGTAAATGGAACACCACCGAATCTTCCACTGGGACCCTTGATGCCTATCTTTTTGTTGATTTTTCCACAGATTGTGTTTTTTAACAAGGAAATTAACACCAAAAGGGATGCCCAATTCACCCTCTGTTATTCTTGGTGACCTCCATTTTCTCCTCCCTCAAACCAGCCTCAACAGATTTCACTGCTCCAGTCACACAGGGACACACAATAGTCTGTGACCTGTGCATTTGTTTGGTACCAACATGACTATTCTTTTTCCACATGTCAGATCACTTCGCTTTTACCTACCGGGGTGGGTGGCAAAGCAGGTGCTGGGCAAAGCCATCATCTTATCCCAGGAGACCGAACATTTCCTTGGCTTGGGAGTCTAGCTGATGACTCAACCTTGCTCAGTAGTTCTGTGTGCATCACTGGGTAATCTGTGCATCATTCTCCCTCCTTTGCCCTCCCCCCTCCCCACAGCCTGCCCATCTTTTCTTTCTGCGTGTATATGAACTGCAGGCTTTCATTCGGATACCTTTTTGTCTCTATGACAAAGGGACAGTGACATCACTCAGGTCGTGAGTGCATGGCTTTGTGGACCCTGTCCCCCCTTCCCTCGCTCTCTCCCCCAGATTTTCCCTCCCATCCCCACCCACCATTGGTAGAGTTCATTCTCCACCTGGTGTCCCGTGAGGACCATGGCTGCCTTGGTTTCCCCCTCTGTCCCTCCATTTCAGATAAACTTCCATGCAAGGCAAGAGGCACAGAAAACAGAACAGTGACAAAGGAGGAAAAAAAGAAAAAGAACATAATAATAAACCCCTCTTCTTCCCATTTCTTTGGAGTTCATTGCGATGAACAGCACGTGCCCAGGCTCACTCGACCACACCCAGCTGTTGTCGGGTGGTAGAGATGGAGTCCCGTGAACTTTTGATGTGGAGGCTGACCTCGCACTCCAATCCTCCCATCTCTGCCTCCCAAAGTAGCTGGGATTCCAGGCTTCCCAAACAACTCCCTCAAAGTTCCCCTCGCTTGGCTGGCGGGTGATGTGAGCATAAGGAAGAAGACATTTTATTTTCTTAACCACGTTAACCTCCGGTAGTTCAGGGGGCCCGTGGTCTCCCTGTCTTATTCGTTGGGCTCTTAGCTCCCAAATCACAAAAGCCAGCCAGAGGCTAACCCAAACCACCAGCTCAGCCCCCGATGGCTCACATCCATTGCAAAATGTAAGACAAGAAAGGAGGCCGGCCTTCCTTTCTCTGTGGAAGCTAGATTAGCTCATAAGCGTGTAAGTACGTCGGTGGGGCGGTGTGTAGGCGCGTGCAAACGTATTAACCGAAATACAAGGGAGAGCTCCAGGAGTTCATTCCTTAGAACGACAGAGTCGAAGCTCAGCAAAATCAAAACCCCAGCAAGTAGATCCTTGAAAGGGGGGGTTGGGGGGCTCAGGGGAGAGCTGGTGGACGGATGGAGAAGAGGAGAGGGGGAGAAGGCAGTCAAAACTCCAGTGTGGGTCCCCCCAAATGAAGAAGGGGGGGTTGGGGTGGGGAGGGGAGGGGAGGGATGGGGGAGGACATGGAAAGCAGGGGATGGGGATCAAGACGCATCGCGTGCATCCGCTGTTTTGTTCAACGGCAGCTCCTCTGGACAACTACTTAAAGACGATACGGAAAGAAAAATAAATCAACCAGCGGATATACCATCAAATTTGCCAGGAGGGGTGAGAAATCACAACTGCACAACCATCTTTACCCTTCTCCTTCTCTGTTTGAGACTCTGTCAGCCATGTCCATGGGCATAAAATATCCAAAATAATAATTAATAATAATAATAATACTCTTACAGTGCTGGCAGTCCTGAGCTAAATAGTTAGAAATTCCAGAAGGTGTAAAAAAGTTCTGGAGCAATCATTGCATGCTGCCAGAGAAAGTTCCAGGAAGTAGAGACAGAAAGGCCAGGAAATCATAAGGAGACTGGTGTTTTGCCCAGGGGTCTTTGGCTTCATGAAAAGCTATCCAAGCGATACTGATGTGGATATACAGAATAGGTCGCTGGGGTCAGGAGACATACTGGCTCTTTTAGGAAATGCTGTTGAGACTTCCCGGGGACCCCGCATGGAATATTGTCAGCTGCTTTGTCCAAGTGAACTGCTTCTAGACTCCCAGTACCCACCGCGCCTTCCAGATCACATGATCACGTATACAATCATGACCTGTAACTCTAGCCAAGAATACCGTACGATAGCCAGTGAAAAGCAACCAGGAAAGCAGTTTAGTTCTCAATGAAAGTTCTGCTACTCACATTTCTGGCTAGGTGCTGATACAAAGCTTTATTATTATTATTATTATTGTTGTTGTTGTTGTTATTGGTCTCTCTTAGCAGAAATGCTTTTGTCGTTGAAGAAGCGAGCATGCTTTTATAATTCTAAGTCCTCCCTGCTGGTAACTTCGGTGCCAGAGTTTATTTTTTAACAGTGTAAAAAGCGTGCCCGGAATGGATTTGTCGACAGCCTTTCCTCTAATCGGTCTGACCTCCGACTCAACACCCATAAACCTGCACTGCCTTTAATCAACTTGACTGGTAGGCAAAATAAAAAAAATCCAACCAGAGGTTCTGTGGTGAGTGTGTGTGTGTTTCTTTCCCTCCAATTTTCAGAAGTGACCTCAGTTTTGTTCACTTGTTGGAGACTTGCGTCTACAACCAGCAAGTTCCTGGGCATGCTCCCAGAGAAATTCTCTGGATGGATTGAACTGCCTGTCAGTCAGGAGGCTGAGACCTGAGGATTGGGGTTCGAGGCCAGCCTGGGCAGGAAAGTCCGTGAGACTCTGATCTCCCAGGAACCACCAGAAAACCAGAAGTGGCGCTGTGGCTCAAGTGGTAGAGCACCAGCCTGGAGCAAAAAGAGCTCAGGGACAGCGCCCAGGCTCCGAGTTCAAGCCCCACGGCCGACAAAAGAAACAAAAACTAACTTCCATCCTGTGTTCCTGTCATCTGCAGTAGCATAGTACGCTCCTACATTAAAAAAAAAATACCACCCACCCAAGATGCTTTGAAATATTAAAGGAATATATTTCACGGAAAGGTTTTATTTTTTTTTTCTTTCCGTATTCCTGATGACAGAAAGATTTTTAGCCGACAAAGTCAATAGTAAATTTTATTAAAGTCATTATTTTCCCCTTACAGGTCTCACGCTTTAAATAAACTACAGCTGACAGTGGTGTCTTCTACGGCGGTGCGCTGTAAAATGTGCCCTCGTTTATTACCTCGGGGATATCTCATTTAAAACATGGAAAGGGGTCCGCTGGCAGAACTGGCCAGTGGCCATGTTTAAAGAATGTAGGCCAGGTGCCTCTTTCCCTCAGAACATTCCAGGAAAAAAATATAAACTTGTCAAGGCAACTTTTAAAGATAAAGATTCAAATGTATGAACTGAAACCCCGCAGACTTCAGGGAGAGTTCACAATAGCACCGTTGCTTAGACGGGCTGAGTCAAAGATCAGCAGGGGCTGGACAGGGGTGGGGGGCTCTGATGGGGGAGAGGGGTGGGTGGAGGGAGAGGAGAAGAGGGGGAGAAGGCAGCCAGGACTCCAGTGTGGGTCCCCCAACATGCAGAAATGGAAGGGGTGAGGGATGTGTTAAGGGGAGGGCATGGATCAAGACGTGTTCATCCACTGCTTCATCCAATGGCAGCTCCTTTGGACAACGACTTAAAGATCATAAAGAATAATTAAAAAAAAAAAAAGATTCATGTCCCGCCTTCTCTGCCAAAAGATACCTCGAGGTTGACCTATTAGAGTGTTTGGAACAGGGAAGACACAATTCCTAGCAGGGCTGGTGGTGGCTCACACCTGTCATCCCAGCTACTCAGGAGGCTGAGATCTGAGGATCACGGTTCAAAGCCAGCCCGGGGCAGGAAAGTCTGTGAGACTCTTATCTCAGAGCAACTACTCGGAAAAAGCCAGAAGTGGGGCTGTGGCTCAAGTGGTAGAGCACCAGCCTTGAGCACAAAGAAGCTCAGGGAAGACAGCCCCGCAGGCCCTGAGTTCAAGTCCCAGGACTGGTAAAACAACAAACAGAAAAACCCCCAAACAAACAAAAGACACCATTTCCCCTTAGCCTGATGAGTTTGGGTGAAACCGAAGGGCATGGTGGGTATATAAAACACGTTTCGTTTCTGGGCTTTCTTTTTTTTTTACAAAGAAAAAATTTTCCCCCGAAACAGAACTCACTTCACACATGACATGAACAACAATGACCTTGATTACAGGAAGACTGTAATGAGGGCTGGAAATTGAATAATTACCCAGGGAGGGAGGGGGGGAACCCAACATGGATGACAAAATCAATATGCATGGGTCTCCTATTTTTTTTGGGGGGGAGGGTGCCACAAAATGGACTCCCCCACTTCCTGTCTCTCTGATGGCCTGATTTGTCCATGAAGTTTTTCTCTTTTCCTCTCTATGGGCCCCAAACTCCTCTCTTGCTCCTAGAACCATCCTGAGAAGCAGAGGGGGGAGGAAAAGTAATAAAACAACAACAACAACAACCACCAAACCCCCAAAGCACATGGCTTTGGTGGGAAACGGGCTGTAATCGATGGTCACACCATTGCCAATGTCTCTCTCTCTCTCTCTTCTTTTCAGATTAATTATTCAAAACACCTGAAAAGGACTCCCCCTTTGATGGAAAACAGGAGAGAGAATGACCCTAGGAAGCTCCAAATTCAACATGGCGCAGGGTGTATTGACAGGAGTGAAGGCAGAGGCTGCCCCGCAGCCTTCAAATCTGGCCTCCAACTCAGGTGATATTTTCAGCCCCACAGGAACCCCACAGGGTCCCGATGGCCTTTATCCCAGGTCAGCAAAGCCTGGACGGATGGGGGCTGGTGGATTCGCACCTTCCGTTCTCTGCTGTTCTGTCTTCAGGCAGTGGGCGTTGCTGATTGTCCGGCAGGTTGGTCTCTCCGGTTGTCTCTGGAAAGCCGATTGTTTCATGAATGAGCCGCAAAAGAAGAGGCCAGGGTTCCCTTAGAGAGCAGAGCCGTAGTGGACATGTGTACGCGATTCTTTTTGTTTTTAAATTATGTTTGTATTATCGTTCAGTAGTTGGCCAGAGGGGTGACCATTCCACAAATCGGTGTAGGCGCACAACGCGTTTTGGTGGATGTTGTTCCTTTTGTCATCGTCCAGAATTCTTGTTGTATTTATTGTTTTATGTGTTTGTTTATTTTCGTCAGTCCTGGGGCTTGAACTCAGTGCCTGGGCACTGTCCCCTGAGCTCTTTCACTCCAGGCTGGTGCTCTACCACTTGAGCCACAGTGCTGCTTCTGGCTGTGTGTGTGTGTGTGTGTGTGTGTGTGTGTGTGTGTGTGTGTGTGTGTGTAGTTGCTTCAAGATAAGAGTCTCATAGACTTTCCTGCCCAGGCTGGTGTTGAACCTCGAACCTCAGATCTCAGCCTCCTGAGTAGCTGGGATGACAGGCGTGAGCCACCGGTGCCTGCCTAATGTTTTTCTTTGTAAGAAAGAGAAATGAGACACCAGAAATCTTTCCTAGCAATCAGAAATGATAAACAAAGTGATGGTAAATAAAGAGGCCGGTAGGCTACAGGACAAGACGCAAATCCCTTCATCACAAAAGAGGAAACCTGACTTTGGTGGCTCACGCCTGTCATCCCCAGCTACTCGGGAGGCTGAAATCTGAGGATCGCAGTTCGAGGCCAGCCAGGGCAGGAAGGTCCTCGAGACTCTGATCTCTAATTATTCACTGAACAATCAGAAGTGGAGCTGTGGCTCAAGTGGGAGAGCGCCAGCCTTGAGCAAAAGAAGTTCAGGGACAGCGCCCAGGCTCTGAGTTCAAGCCCCAGGACTGGCACAAAAGAAAAGGCAAGAGAGGGGGGGGATGGATTGGGAAGGGATAACATGGATGAAGATTCGTGGGCCTCACACGCTGACCTCTGGAGTGGAAACCCCTGGTAGCATCACTGAAGGGTCATAAAGTAGGTGAATGAGTAACTGTCGCCGTCCAGAGCCAATGACCTCATGTTCGGCCCGGCCCTCATTGGCATGGCCGCTAGGAGGGATGGACTTATCTGTCTGTCCATTCATCTGTCTGTCCGTCTCTATCTGTCTATCTGTCTGTCTGTCTGTCTCTCTGTCAATCCACCCGTTGGTCTGTCTGTCCATCCATCCATCCATCCATCCATCCATCCATCCATCCATCCATTCACCCCATCCGTCCGTCCGTCCACCACCAGCCTGCCCATCCATCTCCATCTATCTATCTATCTATCTATCTATCTATCTATCTATCTATCTATCTATCTATCTATCTATCTATCTATCTATCTATCTATTTGTCTGTCTGTCTGTCTGTCTGTCTGTCTGTCTGTCTGTCTATCTATCTATCATCTATCTGTCTGTCTATCTATCTGTTTCTATGGCCTATCTATCATCTATTTTTATCACTATCTACCTAACTCTATTATTTTTGTGTGTCTGTCTGTCTGTCTCTGTCTGCCTGTAAATATATGTGTATATGTATAGTAAATACATGTACATACAAAATATATGAAAATTCAAACATAATGGTTATGAATATAAATATATACTTATATATAAATATGTAAATACATTAAAATAGAAATATATTTATAAGTATATTTATATGCAAATATAAAAATATAAATATGTTTAAGTGTATAGGGCTGGGAAGGTGGCTCAAGTGGTAGAGCGCTAGCCTTGAGCTGAAGAGCTGAGGGACAGTGCCCAGGCCTAGAGTTCAGGCCCCACAACTGACAAAAAAATATAAATATAAATATTTCTATGTACATATGAATCTATAAATATATATTTTGAAGTATAAATATATACAATACATGCTTTTACATATTATATATGTTATATATTTATATATGTTATATATAACATATACATTTTTTTTGGTTGGTTGTGAGGCTTGAACTCTGGGCCTGGGCGCTGTCCCTCAGCTCTTCAGCTCAAGGCTAGCGCTCTACCACTTGAGCCACAGCGCCACTTCTAGCTTTTTCTACTTCTGTGGTGCTGAGGAATCGAACCCAGGGCCTCATGCACGCAAGGCAAGCACTCAACCACTGAGCCACCTTCCCAGCCCTAACATATAAAGTTATAGGTCTATTTATATTAACAATATATTATATGTTTATACATATATAAATATATTCATGTGCTTTATATTGAATGCATTTATATTATATATACTCTCTATAAATATATGCCCCATTTATACTTACATATAAATATAAACTTATATTTACATCTTGACTGCTTATGTAGGCTCTTATAGATATGCATTATACACTTTGTACCGCTTATACATTTCACAGATATAGGGTCCCCATGATCTTTCTTCCCTCGGGGTACTAAATTCTCCCCTCACGAGTTCGCCTGTTAGACATGGTTAGAAACTCAATTCTTGTGGAAGAGAGAGAACGGATTCTATGAATTTGGGGGTGTCACCTGTGAAGTATTGAAACTTGTGCACACACACACACACACACACACACACACACACGCCATGTTTGCATTATTGCTTGCTTTGGAATATGCAGATTTCTCTTCAATCAGTTCTGAGAGGACAAGACTTTCCCAGAAGATGATTTCGTGAAGCGTCTGCTTCCTTTAACCGCCAGGCTTCTTCCAACACTGTCTTCCAGGATGAGACCACTCGGTCTCGAACCTGTTTGCTTCATCACTAGAGAAAGGCTTACGTGGCATCTTTAGGAGGAAGGAAAAAACAAAAAAGCCACATTTTGGTTTCAGAGGAGGTGTGGGGGGGTCTTTGAAAGAAGAGACGCTTAATTAACCAGATAGCCGGGCTCCATAGATCTTTCTAGTATTTCAGTGAAGGATCACAGGTTCTAGAAATCTGACCAGGCCGATGGGGTGGTGAGCTCCACTGCCGTTGGTTGGAGGCAGAAAGAAGCAGCGATTAACCTGGTCCTAGCTTGATCATAAATCCCCCGGCCCACCCTTACCCACGATCGAAGGAAACGTCACACGGTGCACAGACCCAGAGAATGAAAGCCACACGGAAATCTTCACAGTGGTTTTGTTTTTCTTTTTCCTCCCACAGCACACCACTGCTATTTCTGCACCAAGAGCTGTGAGGAGCTAGAACAACCTCAGGGATCATCTCCAACGCCCACCCGGTCCATCTGCCCTGCAGGAAGGCAAGCAAACAGGATCTCAGGGAGGGCTGGGCTGCTGCCCTTCACCCCATGGTGGGCCTCCGGTCACCTGGGGTGCATTCCCCAGCTTTTCCTGGGGAGTAGGTCAGGCTATTGCACCTGCTTGTTCTATAGGCCTACATCCCCAGATATCCTCGCAGGTGTGTCCTATTGCATTGCATACCGGTGATGAGATGGACAGATGTGTAGTCACACGCACGAACAAGAAAGAGTCAGGGAAAGGTACGGGGGAGGAGGGGCAGGGCTGAGATTTCCTTTGCATTTCTGCATGCCTGAAGCCGATCTCTGCTAGCCAGCGGCTCCCTCTAATCTCCACCCAACTCCTCTGTGTGTGTGTGTGTGTGTGTGTGTGTGTGTGTGTGTGTGTGTGTGTGTGTGGAGGGGGGTTCCAGCCTGGCAGGTTAAAGGCCTCTGGTTCTTAGGAATGAAACTTTGCAGACACGGGTGGGCTGTGAATCCTCAGGAAACCAAGGCCCAAGCGTGAGAAATAGGGAGAAGTTGTTTTCCAACGCGGGGTTCCCTACACCAAGAGGGGGAAGGAAGTCTTTATTTTCAAGAGGGAGACACAAAAGAATGTTCTGGAAGTCCTTTTCTCTCTGTCACCTGGCTGAAGGAGTACATATACACGCATAGCTATTCTAGTTATAACACATGTATAGAATGAGGATGCTCTTGTGTGTATTTGTGTCATAATACATTTATCACCTATAACTAGAATAGGAATGCAGGCACATTTATATGTACATAAATATGATGGCTAGATAATCACACATAGATTATATACATTAGTAGATAAAATAAGTAAGATTTATTGTCTTGTTATGCATAACGTAAGGTAGTTTATTATATTTATATGTGCATCAACATGTAAATAGATCTAATAATATAAGTACATGTATATTTATTATAATTATATATAAAACTATAATAAATATAATTAGAAGGATGTCTATATACACATATTTAGATGCATATAAATATAACATAGATATATAAGAATATATAGCATTGTTTCTTATAGTTATATACTTATGTACATGCATAATAAATATAACAAATATATGTATACATAAGGACACATATATGCTCATATTTATTATATGTCTATAAACATAATATATAAGAACAATACAAATAGAATAATACATATAAACATAATATATAAGAACAATACAAATAGAATAATACATATAAACATAATATATAAGAACATTATGAATAGAATAACACATATTATATTTATATGTATATAGACATATAATAAGCATATTATTGCATAATAATATGTGCAATTAGCATGCATTCTGCCCTTCACTGGACCTGGGTCTGAGAATAGAACGGAAAACCACAGCATGCATGCACATATACACGCTATTTCTTATTTCTTATATTTATATGCATATAAACCTAGTCTTCATCATAGTCATTGAATCATGCATATTTCGGTTTATATGTATATAACCGTCCTAAATACATATAAATGTCTATTCACAAATACACACGTGTGAGAAATCTGTGTCTACAGACGTATTTCTATACATATAGGTGATGTGCATCTATTGGTCATGCATTGGGTGTATGTACACAGCTGTCATTGTCTAGCAGGGATGCCTTTTCCTCCTCCCTCTCTCTCTGGACGTGTGTCTAGATCTGTGTTTCTCTGAACAGAGAAGGGAAAGTTGCAGTGTGAGGTTCATCGCCAGGTGATCTCTGCTGCACCACTCCATCCAATTTCTGCCAAAATGCTTTCTGTTAAACCTCCATCAACCAGACACACGATGCACAAAAGAAAACCCCGTCGCCCGGGGAAGTTAATCCGGCACCACACCACAGAAGCCTGTCAACTCTCTCTCTCTTTTTTTTTATTATAAGAAGTCATCACTCATTTCAGTGAAGATTAAAAGTATGACTAAATTGAGAAAATCCTCTTAGCCATTTGGAATTTTAATAGAGGAGAAAGGGGGTGAGTAAAAACTTAGACTGCGCCTGTATTTTTTTCTCTCTCTCTCTCTAGTTTGCCCCTGTGAGTTGGCATGCTTCTATTCAAACACACACACAGTAGACACGTGCATTTGTGCACGTACACATTGTACACGCACGCACACCTGCGTCTACCTCTATGGCTCGCATCACAGCTGATATTCCAGGCAGATCTTCTCAGATCCCTAAAAGATCCCAACTACTAAGAAACAAGAAAGAAAGAAAGATCACCCTCCCACCACACACAGCTTTGGAAGGTGAGTTTTCCTGTTTCCTCACTTGGTGATTGCAAAGGAGCTCACAGCTTTGTTCTTTCTCTGGCCTCTGCCCACAGGCTTGTCAACCCTGGCAGAAATGCTCACTGGTTTTTTTTGTGTTTGTTTGTTTGTTAACCAGAGCTGGGGGTAATAATCTCAGGATCGATGTGTTCCTGGCCTGGCCACAGGGGCCTGGTTTGACTTGATTTCCACCAGAAGATCCAAAATGTCCACCCCGTGACACCTCTGTGATCCCTCCCGTCTCCCACGAAGCTTTGGAAATCACCAGCCATTGGCCACTAAAAGCCAGAGGCCACTCATGGCCATTCCCAGAGACCTTGGAGACCTGATCATTCCTTCAATGTCCACCTCCCCACCCCCCTCCACTTTTGACCAGGCCTTACAGTTCACACGTGTGTCTGACACATATTCCCAACAACAACGATCCTCAGTCTCCACCCCCCCAAATCCGACTGTCCACGGGAGAGCGCCAACACTTGCCAAGAAGATAAAACTACATCGCTCTCTTACCTTGTCTGGAGTTGAGTCGGTCCCAGCTGGTCTTGGAGGGAGTGGAAATTTCTTCCTGCAAATCACCAGACACCAGGAAAGTCCACCAGGATTTCCGCTTCCCTGATCGTCACCCACGATGACACTTTGGGGTTGGTGGGGGGTGATTTCTCAGAGGTCAGATTCTAGCATCTGACTCCTTCCCTGCACCTCTCCCAGCCCTCTGCTATTCAAACAGTGGAACCCACACCCAACCGGACTCCTTCTGTCCGGAGAATCTCTTTTACTTGCCAGAATCTTCCCTTCTAGCCAATGGAGGAGAAAAAAAAAAATAAAAAGCAACTGTGGCCTTTTTACTAAGTAAATGAGCAAATATTTTCCCAGCGTTCACCAGGTTAGATCCCCATTTAATTAAACTGACTCATTATGTCCCTATCTGATTAGCAGAGTAGAATCAATTATTCAATGCACAAACATGGCTTCAGAGGTGTATACAGAGCTGTTCATTTAATTCCAAGGACACTAATTAGGTACAAAGCAAGCAATAACTTTAACAATTGCATACATGCAGTCTGGGAGAAGGGGAAGAAGAAGAAGAAAGAAAGAAAAAAACAGAAAACCACAAACAGGCCTTCATTTTCTTAATAAGCTACATTCTCCTTGCCTGGCTTGAACAGGGTCAAGAAAAGAATTTTAAAAAAATACAAAACAGAAAAAGAGAAAGAGGATGAAATGTAGATCAAGAAAGTAAGCAGGCAGGAAACAGCTCTTGGGGTTTGCATATGTAATAGTGTGCTGCTACTTTGTACTTTATAATCAAACAGTAGGCAATTATCCAAATTATTGACAGCAGATTCCTCATTTCAACTGCAAATTAAGGCCATTAATAAAGCTTTCTAATGCAAAAGTGACTAATTAACTAATGGAATAGAACTCTAAAGCTGTGATATCAAAACCAGTCCACCACATATTGGGGAAACACAGGGGAACTAATTAGTTTAATTATCAAAACAGCTAATTAAAATTACACAGTTGCCTAATTAGTTCTTTGCATTCCCCCCCCCCCCCCACCTGCTTTCCTCCCCTGGTTTAATTGACAGGATGGAGTTAAATAGGTAACTGGTCTCAAAGAGGTGGTGGATGGGGGGGGGTTGGAAGAAGAAGGGATAAAGACCCAGAAATAGTAGCTTCAGTTGAATATTTCATCAGATCTTATCTTCTTTATGTGGCAGTCCGGTAACAGGAAAATAAATGACTCTCCTCCTTTTGGTAAGCAACTCCAAATTTCCAAGACATAAATCTGCCTGGAGAGTAAGCGATCTCAAGAAGATTTCCGTGGAGTTAATAGGTTGGAGTGTCTGCGTGTCTTGGCGAAGTCAGGGTAAGGGAGGACGGGCCTGTGGTTTTCCTTGAGGAAGTTAATTTTTCACCTCATGTATGTGGTACTGTACGTGTGTGTGTGTGTGTGTGTGTGATCACTGCCAGGAGAGGTGTGGGGGAAAAAAAATGGCTTGGGAATCAGAGTCACCTCTAGGCAAGGCCCTGAAAGACAGATCTCCTCCCCACTGAGAAATGGGAAGAGTTCTAGAAAGTCTTTTCTTTCTGCACTGGAGAAGATGGCGGCCTCCATTGGTCACCTTGATATATTGCCCCAAATCACGGTAATACATCAGGTGCGAGGAGATACTGGAAGATGAACTCACACAGCTTTGCTGACCGCACCAGAGCAAAAGCAAACTTAGTGCCGATTGCATTACAAAACAAAGCTGGCAGGTGGCTCAGTGGTAGAGTGCTCGCCTGGCGTGCATGAGGCCCTGGGTTCGATTCCTCAGGACCACAGACACAGACAAAAGCCAGAAGTGGCGCTGTGGCTCAAGTGGTAGAGCACCAGCCTTGAGCAAAAACAGCTCAGGGACAGCGCCCAGGCCCTGAGTTCAAGTCCCAGGACTGACACACACACACACACACACACACACACAAAACCTAGCCTTTATAACTGTTCTCAACACCTTGGTGGATGTGCTACTCCAATCAACAAACACTCTGTGGAAGTGTCAACTGAAAAAGTCAGTTCAGACAAAGGGGTTGATTTCGTCTCTGTCCCCCGATGTCTCTCTTTTTGTCTTTTTCTTTCTTTCTTTTTGGTGCCAATCCTAGGGACTTGAACCAGCGCTTCAGCTCAAGGCTGGCGCTCTACCACTTGAGCCCACAGCTCTACTTCCAGTCTTTGGGCTGTTCATTGGAGATAAGACCCTCGTGGACCTTCCTGCCTGGGTTTGCTTCGTGCTGTGATCCTCACATCTCAGCCTCCTGAGGAGCGGTAGGGACTACAGGCGTGAGCCACCAGTCCCGGCTTATCTTAACCCCATTGTCCCTACCTATTTCTCCTGTGCGTCCTGTCCCAAGGATTTCTGAGCATCTCCTGGCTTCCCCAGCCCCCTCTCCAGGAGTGTGTCTTTCTTACCGACCCCCCTTGCCAGTCTTATTTTTGTTTTTCTTTCCTTCCTGGCTGCGGCCTTACAAATCCATAGTGACAGGAGAGAAGCATCTGAGATCCCCTAATACATATTTAGTTCTTTAAAGTTGAAGTGTGTGTGGTGTGTGTGTGTGTGTGTGTGTGTGTGTGTGTGTGTGTGTGTGTGTGTGTGTGTGAGCATGCATTGCTCAATACAGGTGCTATTCTGGAATGTACTTAGTTACCTTGGAGGTGAAGCACTTGCACTGAGAAGTGTAATGGATGACTAAAGGGAAATCTGGTGGCATTTTGTTACACCCTACAAAGGGAGAGACCAATGGAGCAAGCTTCCACCCAGGCGATGGTGTCGAGTTCAGAGATCATTCAACTCAGGCGATGCTGCCGAAAGCCGAGCCCAGTGTGCTCCTGATCTCCTTTACCTCCTGGAGTCTATCCTGAGCAGGGTACTGTGAGACTCTCGTTTGCTGCTGTGTTCAGAAAGTGCTCTGATTGTCTGATTAGAAAGCATGAAGCGCCGTCACCACAACACCAGAAACGTGTCTGGGAAAACTTTTTCTAATTTCATAAATATGGAATTAGGCCTTTCTACCACCAGTGGGAACATTCTGAGATACACACACACACACACACACCCCACACATGCACGCACACACACACACACACACACACACACAGAACTCGTCACTCGGTGCTCCTGAGAACTTTATCTTAGCTCTAGTAAATCATTACCACGTGCAGGACTGGTTTTGCATTTCCGTTTTCTAGAAAGTTCACAAGGCTGACTTACAGAGCTTTGCCGGGGGTGGGGGTGGGTGGCAGGTAGAAAAGGCTCTATGCCTTTTGTTTTTGTTGTTGTTAGAGAAATGATTGTTCATATCAATATTGAAGGATTGTTTTGCTGGCTGTTTGTGTTTGTATTGTAATCTCTCCTCTTCTTCAGGGATGATTTCCTAGAGTCTAAATTTCCTCCAGAGTTTTCTGTCTGTATCTAATGAGTTAAGGTTGCCCTGGTGTCTGCCGAAGAACTTAGCCTTTTATTTTATTTTATTTATTTTATTTTATGCCAATACTTGGGCTTGAAGTCAGAACCTGGGTGCTCTACCACTTGAGCCAGAGCTGTACTTCTGGCTTTTTGTTTTTGGTGGTGGTTTAGTGGAGATCAGAGTCTCAAAATACTTTCTCGCTCAAAGTTGGCTTCAAACCACAATCCCCATATCTCAGCCTCCTGAGTAGCTAGGATTCCAGCATAGGGAATAGAAAACAACGATGTATGGTGTAATTATTTCCGGTAAGGGTTTGGCCATGGGAATGAGGTGCTTGAAAGGCATGAGAACAAAGTCAGAGAAGAAGAGAAGGAAAGGAAATGGATAGATGTGTGCGAGATGAGCACATAGCTACCGTATATGAAATAGTTTCCAGATAGGTAAATTCTATTCGGACAAGATATGGGACTCAGTGGTTTGGGTTCTTCACATGCAATTTGGAATATTTGTCATTTCCATCTTGATGTTGAATACTATTTGATGTCTGGTGATCAGAAAAAAACCATGACACACAACTTCCTCGGTTGGTGTGAAAACAAAGGATGTATTTAAGAAGACTTGTGGGCTGGGCAGGTGGCTCAGTGGTAGAGTGCTTGCCTAGCATGCATGAAGCCCTGGGTTCGATTCCTCAGCACCCTATAAGCAGAAAAAGCCAGAAGTGGTGCTGTGGCTCAAGTGGTAGAGCGCTAGCCTTGAGCAAAAAGAAGCTCAGGGACAGCGTCTGAGTTCAAGCCCCAGGACTGGCAAAAAATAAAAACAAAACCCCCAAAAGCAAAATAATTCAAATAAAATACTTGTAATTGATGGGAAGGAAGAGGATATGAATTTAGTACAAGAGAAAGTTGAAATAACTTTGTTATAGGTATGGCCAGGGGAATACTACTGTACTTGTCTTCTCTCTCTCTCTCTTTTAATTCCCTTATGATTGTTTTTTTTAAATTTCTGGTCCTTGATCGTTACCGGGTTGCTTGATGGGACAGGGGAAGGAGAATTCCAGAAGGCAAAGCCAAGCAGGTGTGTGTATTTAGCAACGCAATGAGCTGCCTGTCAGGGGCAAGGCAGGAATTCTTCCCATGTACTTGTCCCAGGCTGCAGATAGAAGCTGAAAGGCCACGGTTCGAGCTCTGGGCTTCTCAGTTCATTTGTCTCCATGAGAACTCTATCACGGAATTTTTTTCCCTCCCTGGGCAGAACACAGCCGGTGTCTGCGAAGCTCTGTGGTGTGTGTGTGTATGTGTGTGTGTGTGTGTGTGTGTGTGTGCACGTGTGGCTTTTGTTAAATGCAGTTCCCTGACAGCCAGGAACAGAACCTAATCCGTCAAACTCATTGTGCCCAAGACCCCGCGTCGAACTCTAGTTCTCACACACCAGGTAACGCCATCCCGGACACACCTGGCTCCTGAACTTCTTTCTTTTCTTTTATTTATTTTTGGTTTGTTTTGAACACATTGTGCTCAGGGGCTTGGGGGTGGGGGATTTAGTTCTCTTGGCGCTGACGGACGTAACCAGATCATTTGCCTTTATAATCACTCCAACGTGGATTGAAAAAAAGTAATAATAATACACCTTTGATAAAATGGTTCCTTTGGGAATGCAGCGATCGTGTTCCATGTCCTCAGGTGAATGTGCAGACAGGTGTCCTGAGGGGAGGGGTGGAGGGTGGGGAGAGAGAGAAGGAGGAAAGGGGTGGTGTGGATCAAGATGCCCTGTGTTGGTACACTGAGCGTTGAATGGCCCTCTGCACAATGACTTCTAGATAATACACGCTGTTAAAAAACAATTTCCTTTTTGCATTAGTTCCCCTTAAAAACCAATACTGTTTGAACCTTCTGGAAAGAGTCTTCTGTTAAAATCACCTGCGTTAATTTGTCTAAGTTTCCAAAACTGTTTGTGAGACTCACAAGTATATTAAGTGAAATCCGGTAGATTTGAGGCAGAGCTCCTACAGCGCCATTCCGTAGACAGGCAGAGTCAAAGGTCAGCAGAGTCAAAGGTCAGCACAATCAAACCCCAGGAAGCGGGGACTGGACAGGGGTGGGGTGGGGGTCAGGGGAGAGGGGTGGACGGATGGAGAGGATAAGAGGGGGAGAAGGCAGGCAAGACTCCAGTGTGGACCCCCCAAAATGCAGAAGAGCGAGGGCAGGGGTGAGGAGGGGAGGGGGGTCGGGGGGGAATGGAGAAAGGAGGGGGGATGTGGATCAAGACGGGTTGTGTTCATCAACTGCTCTGTCCGACAGCAGCTTCTCTGGACAACTACTTAAAGATAATATGGGGGGAATCCGGGAGGTCTGCTTCCTAAGCACGGTATTTCTAGAATTCTCTTATGTGTCGGCCTGTTTGAATACTTGCTGGATTTCAGCCACCGATTTCTAGTATTTCTGAACACCGAGAGGCCGATGAACCCAGTTCTTAAAATTATCCACCCACAGACACCCACAGAATGATAGGATCCACCTCTGGATTTTGGTTGTGCTTTTGCAGGTTGGTTTTGTGTGTGTGACCGAGGAGTGAAGTCATTTTGGGTTCAAGTATCTTGACTTTTTTTTTTTAACTGTTATTTTGCTACAAATTCTTCACTTGTGTTAGCTTTATATTTATTTATTTACTTATTCACCTATTTTGCTGGTGGTGGGACTTGAACTCAGGGCCTGGGCGCTGTCCCTGAGCTCTTTCACTCAAGGCTGGCACTCTACCCCTTGAGCCACAGCTCCACTTCTGGTTTTCTGGTGGTTCCTTGGAGATAAGAGTCTCATGGACATTTCTGCCTGGGCTGGCTTTGAACCAGGATCCTCAGATCTCAGCCTCCTGAGTCGCTGGGATGACAGGCGTGAGCCATGGGTGCCGGGTGGGATTCATTTGAATATGACTGATATAATTTAGAAAGAAGTGTTTGAAGCAAGTTAGAGTGAGTTATGCACATATAAATTCACATTTCCAAATGCAAATGTCTCATTTCAAGTAGGCTCAGAGTTCGTGAGAGTCTTCCACAAATGTTCTCCGGTGTGTGTGCTGAGTTATTTTAAATAAAGGAATGCAGAGGATCTCCGAGCACTTTCTCTAACTCAAAAGAGTTGCCAAATTCATCCTTAGCAAAGAAAGTGAAGGAGGGGCTGGGAAGGTGGCTCAGTGGTAGAGCGCTTGCCTTGCATGCATGAGGCCCTGGGTTCGATTCCTCAGCACTACATAAGCAAAAAGAAAAAAAGCCGGAAGTGGCGCTGTGGCTCAAGTGGTAGAGCGCTAGCCTTGAGCTGAAGAGCTGAGGGACAGCGCCCAGGCCCAGAATTCAGGCCCCACAACCGGACCCCCCCACCCCCCCAAAAAAAAAGAAAGTGAAGGAAAAAAAAGAAAGTGTTGAAGAAGCTTTTACAACTGTCAAATTAGCTGCAAATCTCCTCTTTGTGTTTGTTATTTTCTAGGTAAATGCTTTATTTATTTATTTGCTGGCCCTGGGTCTTGAACTCAGGGCCTGGGCGCTGTCCCTGAGCTCTTTCACTCAAGGCTGGTGCTCTACCACTTGAGCCACAGCAGCACTTCTGATTTTCTGATTGTTCATTGGAGATCAGAGTCTCATGGCCTTTCCTGCCCAAGCTGGCTTTGAACCGTGATCCTCAGATCTCAGCCTCCTGAGTAGCTAGGATGATAGGCGTAGGCCACAGGCTCTGGGCTAAATGCTTGCTTTACCATGGCACACTCTGCTAGCCAGTGAAACCAGCCAGTTAGCATGTGTATCTGTGTGTGTCTGTGTGTCTGTGTTTCTGTATGTCTGGATAGATGTGTGTTTGTGTGTGTGTCTGAGTGTGTGTGTTTGTGTCCCTGTGTGTTTGTGCATATGTGTGTCTGTATGTGTGTCTGTGTGTTTCTGAGTATGCATATGTGTCTGTGTGTCTGTGTTCTCTGTGTCTGTTTGTATTTCTCTGTGTGGGTGTCTGTTTGTGTGCCTGTGTGTCTGTCTGTCTGTGTGTGTGTATATGTGTGTCTAGGTATGTCTGTGTGTGTCTGTATGTGTGTCTCTGTGTGTGTTTGTATGTGTGTCTGTGTTGTGTGTCTGTATGTGTTTGTGTGTGTCTCTGTGTCTCTGTGTCTGTGTGTGTGTGTCTGTGTGTCTGTGTGTGTGTTTGTGTGTCTCTGTGTCTGTGTGTGTCTGTCTGTCGGTATGTATGTGTGTATCTGTGTGTGTTTGTGTGTGTCTCTGTGTCTATGTGTCTGTGTATCTGTCTGTGTGTGTAAATGTGTGTCTGTCTGTATGTCTGTGTGTGTCTCTATGTGTGTCTCTGTGTGTTTGTATGTTTGTATGTGTGTGTCTGAGTGTGTCTGTGTGTCTGTCGGTATATGTGTGTCTGTGTGTGTGTCTATGGGTGTGTGTGTGTTTGTATGTGTGTGTCTGTGTGTTTGTCTGTGTCTGTGTCTCTGTGTGTGTGTCTGTCAGTATGTGTGTGTGTCTGTGTGTGTGTTTGTGTGTGTCTCTGTGTGCATATCTGTCTGTGTGTCTGTCTGTGTATTTGTCTGTGTGTATATGTGTGTCTGTATGTGTGTCTCTGTGTATTTGTTTGTATGTGTGTGTCTGTGTGCATTTGTGTGTCTGTGTGTCTGAGTGTGTTATATGTGTGTCTGTGTGTGTGTCTGTGTGTGTCTATCAGTATGTGTGTGTCTGTGTGTGTGTCTGTGTGTGTATCTGAGTATGTGTGCTTTAGGAAAGATTAGCTGAGTAAATACCCATGGGTTGTGAATGCTTTGGTCATGACACACTTTTCTTTTACTCGTCACGGCCAGGGTGGCCGGGGTGCGCCGGCCTCCACAGGTTCAGCTGGGTGGAAAGGGAGCTGTGCTCACGGCGAAGACCAGAGGCCTTGCTTCTGCTGGAGACGGATGTCTCCAGAAGGAAGGGACAGGGGCACTCGAGCAGGTGTAGACCAGCGTGTGCAAAAGCACTGTGTGTCCTGTGTCCCTTTGTGGACGGAAAAGGGAAGGAGAAGAGACCTTCGGGCGAGCTACATTTTTCTGCGATCCTCTCCACTGTAGAATGACTCAGGACCACCTTCCCACCCCAAAATACAGGCCATTCCCCCATCTTTTCCTCCCACTGCTCACCTACACACAGGAGAGCCCGCCACGACAAATCCACACAGCCAGCCATGTGTCTACGCCGTCGGAAATCTGCTTGGCTCAAGGATTTTGTTTTATTGTTGTTGTTGGCCCTAAAAGAGACCGGATGTGTTTGGAGAGAAGATTTGCATTTGCAAATAGGTTTTTATGGCCTGATCCAACGAGCTGGACTTTGCCATTTGTAAATCGACTTGAAGCCATCTGGGTTTCCTGGTAGAACCCGCAAATTCTTACACAAATAGACAGTCCTAAGATCATAGTTTGGATATGGTTTAAAAAAAAAACAACTAAGACAAGGAAAAAGGTGGAGGCAAATGCTGAGGAATTTGCATTGTTGTGTTGATCTGGGAAAGCCCGATCTTTCGTGCTAACAAAATAAAAGTGCTTGCAGAAAGTAAAACTTAAAAAAAAATCTGTTGTTGTTAAAGGAGAATTAAATAAATGGAAAGCAATATGGAATAACACTTGGGTTTTGTGAACTGGGTCAAACAAAGGCTTTTAATTTAGGCCTACATGTGACCTCTACTCCTACGTGTAAGGGAGAGGAAGGTCAGGTATACTGGAGACTTAGAGGCTGTGGATCTGAAGAGATGTTTTTCCACGTGACCTTTCTCTACAAAAAATAAAAAAATAAAAAAATAAAGTAAATAAAATGAATGCAGTGACGTTCTTCTTGAGTTTTTTTTTTTTTTTTTTGTCGGTCGTGGGGCTTGAACTCTGGGCCTGGGCGCTGTCCCTCAGCTCTTTAGCTCAAGGCGAGCGCTCTACCACTTGAGCTACAGCGCCACTTGCAGTTTTCTGGTGGTTTATTGGAGATAGGAGTCTCACGGTCTCTCCTGCCCGGGCTGGCTTTGAACCGCGATCCTCAGATCTCAGCCTCCTGAGTAGCTAGGATTACAGGCGTGAGCCACCAGCGCCTGGCTTCTTCTTGAGTTTTTTAAAAGAGCATTATCAGCTGGGCACTGTGGCTCATTCCTGTCTTCCCAGCTACTCAGGAGGCTGAGAGCTGAGGATCACAGTTTGAAGCCAGCCCAGGCAGGAAAGTCCATGAGATTCTTTATTTTTTTCTTTTTTTTAAACATAATTTTATAGTTACTGTGAATGTGTTATACAGAGGGGTTACCCTATGATAAGTCAGGTAATGAGTACATTACTTTTTTGGGGGGGCGGGGGTGTCAGCCGTGGGGCTTGAACTCAGGGCCTGGACACTGTCCCTCAGCTCTTCAGCTCAAGGCTGGTGCTCTACTACTTGAGCCACAGCGCCACTTCTGGTTTTCTGGTGGTTCACTGGAGATAAGAGTCTCATGGACTTTCCTGCCTGGGCTGGCTTTGAACTGGGATCCTCAGATCTCAGCCTCCTGAGTAGCTGGGATGACAGGTGTGAGCCACCAGCGCCTGGCTTTTTTTTTTTTTTAAAGTTACTTTCCCCCAGTTTTTCCCTCCTGTCCTCACCCACAAGTTACATCATTCATCTTCCACATGGTGTCTCCTGAATATCATGATCGCATTAGTCCACTCTTCCTTCCTCCCTTCCTGAACCCTCCTTTACTCTTGCAGAAGAGAAAAAGAAAAAAAATAAAAACCAAGCAAACCCAAAGCAAAAGACAAACCCCACCCTCATCAATTAAAACAAGAGGAAAAAAATAACCCACGTATTTTCCTTCCTGGAATTTGTTTCCATAAATAGCGCTGTACCAGAGAAGTTATACTTCTGTATTCCTCCCCTGAGTTCTGACTACAGCTACAGGTCTCCCAGGTCACGCCTGAAGGTCATACCTGCAGGAAGAACCACAACTGGAGAACACCAGGAGCAGGGACGTGAGCCCACCACATTCACATGCACACACATCCCACAGAGAGCCCGCTGGGCCTGGATTCCCTTCTCCACACCAAGAACGGGCGCCATCTTGGAAGAGGGCAAAGAAGCTAGAGCTCTTTCTCCTCACCTCTTCCTGCAGCTTACTTGGAGAAAGATCACCTGGGTACGAGCCCCCTGCCCCTACACCAGAGAACTACAAGGTCAAACCAAGTCCAGCTGGTCCACTGGGGCCAGAAGACTTGTCTGCCCACAGCTGGGCCCAACCTCCAATGGGCTTCCTTAGATTCATGAGACCCCCACCCCTGGTGAGCGCTAACTCCACCGCCTGTGCTACCCTGTGCGGAGCAGGTGTACAGGTGTCAAGTGGATATCGCACCACAACAGAGCTTCGCACCTGAATCTCAACGGTCTCTGCTGGCCCTGGAACCAAATGCACAGGTCACAGCGGAAGATCCACCAGAGTCTCGAACGATCGAGAACCCCATGTTACTCTCAAACATCAGCGTCATTCCAGGCAGAAAATCCCTATAGCCTGTGACCCACCCTCACCAGGAAATCTCCTCATGAAAAACCACCCTGGATCTGTCCTCATCCAGGTGTTGCTCTTTGCCTGTCCCCGGTCATACATGAGAATCATGAGTTCTGCACGTCCCTCGCTTCTGTTAGATAGTTTAGCAAGTTACTCCACTTCGGATCACCTTAGAACACTCTCTCCCTCCACCTCCAAACCTTGCAGGTCTTGTCAGGAAAGAGAGACACACCTAGACATGCTTCAAAGGCTGGAAAATTGGAGGAGCGAATGAGATATCTGAACATTACCTCTACCCACTTATTCTCCAAAGAGGAGCTAGCGTCCTTCTGGAAGAAAACATAGTAATAATAACCCATTTTACATGTCTGCACGAAACTCCAGTGGTCTCCAGGCTTCAAGATGCAATGGTCTACAATATGGCATTTGTGCAAATAATAATAATAATAATAATAATAATAATAATAATAATAATAATCGGATCTCATAACCTGCTGTTTTCCTTGATGACACACACTTGTTCCAGCCAATGGCATCTGTCCTGGACATTTCAGACTTCCTGGGCTTTTGGCCCTTAGGTAAGGAGGAGGAAGAGGAAGAAAAATGAAGTCTCCTATGTGATACCCGGCCATCAGATGGGCTTACTGTTTCTCCCATGCCTCCCTGCCCCGCCTACACAGAGACAGGAAGGAGAAAATGAGCAATGAATGGAAAGCCATCGAGCACAGACGGTCAGGACCCAAAGATTTCCCAGCATTCTGCCTTGTCCCCTGTGCCAGTTGCCAATGTGCACCCATCCGACAATCAAAACTGAGCGTCGGCTGGGTGAGCCTGTGCTATCCTAGAATGAAGCCCAGCCACCACATGAAAAGCCAGTTGTACATGAAGCTGGTGATGAGCTCTCAGCTCAAGGCTGGTGCTCTACCACTTGAGCCACAGCACCACTCCTGGCTTTTTCTGCTTATGTAGTGCTGAGGAATCGAACCCAGGGCCTCATGCATGCAAGGTGAGCACTCTACCACTGAGCCACCTGCCCAGCCCTCTTTGCTCCATTTATGCCTGAAGTCACTCTGCAAGCAAAGAGACCCCTTCCTCATCAACGTAGAGTTGATCCTTGTTGCTGGGCGCCGGTGGCTTACGCCTGTCATCCCAGCTACTCAGGAGGCTGAGATCTGAGGATCATGGTTCAAAGCCAGCCTGGGCAGGAAAGTCCATATGATTCTTATCTCCAAGGAATAAGCAAAAAGCTAGTAGTGGAGCTGTGGCTTACATGGTAGAGCTCCAACAAAAGCTCAGAATAGTTCCCAGGCCCTGAGTTCAAGTCCTAGGACCAGCACACACACACACACACACACACACACACACACACACACACACACACACACACACACACACACACACACACACACACAAAATAAAACCCCAAAGAAAACAAGAAGAAAACTCGTTTAGCCTAAGATCCAGCTAGAATCTTCTTGAAGCCAAGATCCACGGAGTGGAAGCCATATTGGTAGGAATCAGGACGTTTGAAGAATTGTAAGTATCAGGAGGTGGGAGGGCTCTGGCTGGATCTGAAGCCAGTGTCCCCTTCAGAAGTGTTTGATTGGTGTCTGGGGACAATTGTCTATGACATGGTAGCCCCAGCATTCTGTCTGGGAGGGTTAAAGGCAGGATGATGGTAGTAAGGTCTTTTTTGATCTGCAGCATTTATGCAGAATTGCTTTTCTCCACCCAAAGGTGCCACAGTCCCGTTCCCCAAGAACCTGTACATCCGGGTGTCGGCGACGTGATTCATCATTTGCCGGCCCAAACCAGAGCGCTGAGATGTTGATTTATGTGTGCTCCCGTATTATCTCCGAAACCCCTTTGCCACTCACCAGCCGACTCCCTGTAATGAGCGTGGCATTTGTGTAGGGACGTGTTTTCTTCCTCTTCTTCAACATTAAATGATGAATCCCTCCAGACCTTCTTGTGGTCTCCAGAGCCCGTTCAGACGTGGAGAGAAGAAAATAGAGAGGCTGTAGGATCTCCCCAAATCTGCATATTGTGTGAATAACATTGGGGTGTGTGTGGAGAAATTATTGTGTTCAGATACTACACTGGAGAAATTTGTATAAGGGGGAGCTGTGTGTATGTGTGTGTGTGTGTGTGTGTGTGTGTGTGTGTTACACACGTATCTTCCTTATATCTAAAGGGGTTTCCAGATTTATCAGGGAAATCAAATGAGTTTCACATTACCCGGTATTCCTTAGGTCTCAGTATTTGTCCCATGACTAATATTATACTGTCTCAAAGACTGTGTGTGTGTGTGTGTGTGTGTGTGTGTGTGTGTGTGTGCTGGTCCTGGGACTTGAACTCAGGGTCTGGGCATTGCTGTCCCTGAGCTTTGTTACTCAAAGCTGGTGCTCTACCACTTCCTTCCTTCCAGCTTTTTGGTGGTTCGTCGGAGATAAGAGTCTCACAGACATTCCTGGCCAGGCTGGCTTCGAACTCAGATCCTTTGAGATCTCAACCCCCTGAGTAGCTGGGGTGATAGGTGTGAGCCACTGGCGCCTGGCTGATTATTGCTTTTTGGTGGATTGTAAGTTCTATGTAAATGTAAGCTTTCATACCTAAAAATGCTAATGGACTACATGTTGGGCAGTGTTTAATTTGGTCTTGTAGGAGCATATATTTCACAAGAGGTTGAAATGAGTTCTACTATTTTATCACAAGGCCGGAAAGATGTTGTGCTAGGCTCTGATGAGCAAATCCTAGTGAATTTATCTGTGTGTCTGGAACTTTGCAAAGTTATGTTGTAAACCAGAATGTTTTAGTGATAATCTATAGCTGTGGAGATATTAAAATAGATTTTCTTGGGGAAAAAATGGGCAATCTTTTTTCAGGCTATTAAGTACCCCATAGTGCAGAATAAAGAAATATGTAGTCATAACAGCATACTAAAAATTATGGGACTTTTAAGGAAGGTAATGTATAGTGACTTATATATATGCAGATATACATTTACACATGGAAATATATGTACATATATTCATATATGTGTGTACATATAAAAATAGAATTTTGCCTAACCACTAAGAATAGAAATAATGTCAGTTAAGCTAGAATTAAATACGAAAAGAGGTAACTAGAAAAATCTTTTCATTTAGAAACCAAGTGTTTAGATCTCTGAGCAATCTTTGTGTGGAAGAGGAAAATGGGGAAAAAATCTTATTTGAACTATAATGATCATGAATGCCAATGATAAAAGACATATCAACTCTGGTGGAAGTTGAGTAAAGAAAAATAAGTTCTAGATACATCTCCATGACTTGTCCGTGTTTGGCAGGCCACCTGATTTAAAAATAATAGTTACAAATTGTCGCACATAGGTAAAGAGAGTTGGAACTCAGAGGCTATAAATTCAAATCACAAAGTAGGAGCACAAAATAAGAGAAAAGCAGAAATTAGTGGGACAGAAGGAGATGACAGAAATCAGAAAAGCCAAAATGATGCTTTTTAAAAAAAAATTGCTTAAATTGATTATTCCTCGGATCAGAGCAAGTATGGCAAAAGCAAGAATCAGTAAAGAAACATTACTAGAAGCTAATGGGGCGACCATACTGATAGGTCCTAGAAATATTAGACAGTTAGGAACAATGACTTAGAAGTAGCTGCACACTTGGAGATGAGAGAGATTAAGTTTCTAGAAGGATGAAATCAACCTAAAGTGAATCCAGTATGAATATACATATATATATATATATATATATATATGCATACACACGTACACATAGATGCATTAAGAAATTAGATCGTAGCGGGCACTGGTGGTTCACACCTGTAATCCCAGCTACTCAGGAGGCCTGAGATCTGAGGATCAGGGTTCAAAGCCAGCCTGGGCAGGAAAGTGCAGGAGACTCTGATCTCCAATAAACCACCCAAAAGCAGAAGCAACGGTGTGACTCAAGTGGTACAGTGTCAGGCTTGAGCAAAAGGGTGCTCAGGGATGGTACCCAGGCCCTACCAATGGAAATAAATAAATGGATAAATAAAGGAATTGATGTTGGCGGTGATTTTGCACGGCGGGCTCTGTGGAATTCCTCTTTTGATGCACTTTACTGTCCCTTTACATGAGAGCTGGCCACACACAGTATACACGCAGGAGAGTCAAGTTCACATTACACAAAAACAATCTCGCGAGGCTTCTGTCGCTCTTCTGCTCCATCTACTTCCACCGAACCCAGGAACGATTCCTTGTCATATTTTGAGACTTGACAGTGGCATTCTTTCCTTACTACCCCTGACATTTCTCAACCTGTGGCTAATTACCATGCAAACTGGGATCGATCGAGAAGTGCCCGGAGTTGGAATTTTATGAGCTCACATCCTCTTAGGATTTCTCTTGACCTTTTGTCTTTTTGTTGTTGTTGTGCATTTTCCCAGTGGTTAGACATCCACTTCTGAAATTGCATATTATTTTTTAGTAGACACACGGTTGGTCGTTTTACCTGGTACGCAAGAGAGGCCACCGACTTGTTTTGCTGTGCCTGGAGTCAGCCTGCGGATGTGCCTGTGTTTGTTTGTTTGTTTGTGTCCCCTTACATTTAAACATGAAGATGAATATGCCACCAACCCTCCCTCCACCCCCCCCCCCCCCACTGTGGCCAACGACTCCACAATCCCAAGTGCCAAATTAGAAATCCCCAGGTTAGAAGCTCACAACCCCTCCAGAAATATTTATCTGGATGTTTACTTAATATCGAACAGCAGGTGAAATTTATTTATTAATATGCCTGCAGGTTTCTTTCTAATCCTACTTCTCAAAGCTATACACACACACACACACACACACACACACACACACACACACACACACAGATAGACAGCCAGGAGGGGGTAGATTGCCCGGAAACAATTTTCATCTAAGCTGAAATAAAAAAATATATATATACATATGATAAACAAGTCAATAAAAGATGATTTTTAATGGGAGAGTTGGTCTTCTGATCTTGAACATTTGCATACTCTTCTCCCCTCCCCCCCCCCACCAAAATAAACTATGTGTATAGAAGTCCAGGCTCTACTTCTATGAGGTCATCTGAGCCAGACACCAAATGAACACGCTGAAATTACAGATTTTGCCCACGGGCTTCAATGCTTCTCGCCCGTCCATGGACGGCTCGTTCGACATTCGCGTTTCCCTGACATCCTTTACGTCGATTGAGATCTCGAGATCCTTGAATAGGTAGCACAGAGCAAAATGGCCCCGTGGGAATCCAATCAATAGCTGTCTATTCATGTAAGTTCGGGGAATTTGAACTGAATTATGACAACTTAAACTGGTGACCTGGTTTGTGAGGGTCGTAAATATTCCAGGGAAAGAATACACACACACACACATATATGCATATATATGTATATACACACACATACATATATATGGCTGTCTGTCTCTCTGTCTGTCTGTATATATGTATGTATGTGTATAGTCAATCATGGGGCTTGAACTCAGGGCCTGGGTGCTGTCCCTGAGCCTCTTTGTGCTCAAGGCTGGCTCTCTACCACTTGAGCCACAGCGCCCCTTCCCGTTTTGTTTTTGTTTTTGAGAGGTTCATTGGAGATAAGAGTCTCACAGGGACTTTTCTGTCAGGGCTGGCTTCGAAGGGTGTTTGGGAGTTGTTTATGTATTCATTTTCCCTTCAGACTTCTAGGAGATCTGAAATTGATGATGGTATTAACTAGAAGACACCCAGAAGAAGACAAATAAAAGGAGCAGTGCACTTTGGAGCTCTTAAGAAGTTTCCGGCAATCACAGTAAAGAAAAGATCTGGGGCTGGTGTGATGGCTTTTCTGGGGTACAGGGAGACAATCCAGGGGTTTATCCTTTAAGTGGAGATGGGCGGGGGGAGAAAGACAGACTTCCTGAGAAAATGGAGAAGGAGAGAGGGGATGGGAAGGTAAGGGCAGAACTCAGAGACTCATCACCCACCTGAACTGGAATCAAGAAGTTGAGCCAGGCGAGAACTCTGAATAACTGGTCCATCACAGGAGGGAATAAACAAATACATGGATAAAACACCTGTTCCATGCCCCCCTTTCCCCGAACCCCGGGGAGATGGGGATGGAATTACAGTTAAGGTTGTGAAGGAAGAGAGTTTTGTGGGATTTGCCCACCAGGATAGGGTGGGTGGCTGGCTTAAGTTTGTTTTGGAGACGTGTGTCTGTCTCCTTACACCAGCGCGTGGAAGACTCGTGTGACTCCGTCTCACAAGCAAAGCGGGTGGCCACTGCAAACAGGGACTGAAGGAAGTTCTTCCATGATCTGCCCTGGATTTGATCCGCTCCTCAGACTCCAAGAACAAGGGGAGTTTTCTAGGTGGAGGTTGTTTACAAACCTGTGGAAGAACACACACGCACACACACACACACACACACACACACTCATATGTTCTAAGATGTTATAAAAAGTTAAACATCTCAGCCGGGCACTGGTGGCTCATGCCTGTCATCCTAGCTGCTCAGGAGGCTGAGATCGGAGGATCACAGTTCAAAGCCAGCCCCAGCAGGAAAGTCTGTGAGACTCTGATCTCCAATGAACCACCAGAAAACCGAAAGTGGAGCTGTGGTTCAAGTGGTAGAGCACCAGCCTTGAGTAAAAGAGCTCAGGGACAGCGCCCGGGTCCTGAGTTCAAGGCCCAGGACTAGGCAAAAATAAAGTTACTCTCTCTTTGTCTGTCTCTCTTTCTCTTTTTCTGTGTCAGGGCCTGGGCGCTGTCCTTGAGCTTTATTACTCAAGGCTGGTGCTCTACCACTTGAGCCACAGATCTACTTCTGGCTTTTTGGTGGTACATGGTACATAATTGCCATTTTTTCGGGGGCATCTTGTTCAAAATCAGACACGTCCTTACCCAGAGTGCAGAACTCATATTCCTTCACCAGACATGGTGTCCTGAGCTCCTACTCCTACCGGCGGCTGAAACCCAGCTAGAGAAGTCCTGTGGTTGTGTTTCCTGAGAAATTTCCATATTGGGCCTTGTAAATTCACGATTTATCTCACTCTCCTTCGCTTGTCTTCAAAGAGCTCAAAGATGCTCCTTGGGAGAGAAGCTTTAAAAAAAACTATTATTTTGTACCTTTCTTGACTGTTTCTTAAAATTATAATGGTGGAAGAAGGTTATTTGATCTGTAGCAATTTCTTCCAATCCTGACTGGTCTGTCTGTCTGTCTGTCTATCTATTATCTTCTATCACCTATCTATCTATCTTCTATCTATCTACGTAACTACCATCTATCTCTTCCATCTATATGTCCATCTGTCCATCTACCTGGCCATCCATCCATCCATCTGTCCATCCATCCATCCATCTATCCATTTTCCATCTACCCATCTGTCCACTTACCTATCTGTCTGTCTGTATCCTTCTGTCTCTTTCTCTGTCTCTATCTTTCTCTCTGGCTCTCTGCCTCTTTTTCTCTGTGTCTGTCTGTTTGTCTGTCTCTCTTTACCCCTCCCCTCCCCTTTCTCCCCCTGTTTCTCTCCACTATTTCCCCCCAAGTGTTTAGGCTGTCCAGAATTTTTATTCCTTACACTAATGTAGTTCCAGGAGCCAATCAGTCTTCAGGTTTAGCTTGAATTCACCATGTGCCAAGTCAAGAGCATAAGATTTGAGTGCACACCCCCCATCTTCCTTCCCTCCCCTTCTTTCCTGTCTCTGATTTTCCCAGCGTGTCTGCTTAGGCAGTGTGGACGAAAGCCTTCGGAAGTCAGAGCCCACGGACCCTCCATCTGTGCGAAGCTGCAGAGCCAGCATTTGGTTCACCATCTAATAATAATGTGGTGTTTTATAAACATTAGTGAGGCTGATTTTGCACTGGTCAGCAGAGGTAAAAAAAAAATACAGATAGGTGCTTTGGGAAAACAAATAAAAACGGAATTGGATCTGTCTGGATAAATTGCACAAATTGTAAATATCTCCTGCGTGTCAGGCTGCACACACTGGGGTAGAAAAATCAAGCTGACAATTGCGCGTTCGAGGCGTACAAGTGAGGAATATCACTGGGCCGAGGAAGAAAAAAAATGTTCTTTCTGGCCATTTTTTTTGTGGATGAAGTTAGCTCTGTAGTTATTTATGAAGCCAAGCGTCCATTTCATCTTCTTCCCCGGTCAATTGGTTCTTCAGATATTCTTGTCATACGACCAACTTAGATGGTCATTTGAACCGTGATTCAATTCCATTCTCGCTCGAGTGTGCAAAGCCACGTGTGACACCCGTGGAAGCATCCTTTTAGAATAACCGTTCACAAGTACTACAGTTATCACACGAAAGGCTAGCATCGTCTTCTTTCATTTTATGCTCATGAAAACCACATTGGAAATGAAAGAATCCAGTCTTGGAGAATGTTCAAGACACCTGGAGTGGAGCAGGTGTAGATTTCACCCCCCAAACCCTGACAATAAGCTTCCTTTCGTGGAGATTCCCCGTCTGGGGAAGTCAGAGGCAACTTTCAATGAATTATTTCTAGCTCCAGCAGGGTTAAAAAAAAAAAAAAAAGAAGAAGAAAGCTTTGGTTAGATTACGCGCTATACATTTCTGTTTGATTTTAGAGATCAGAGCTGCACTCCGGCTTCGGTCTGAACAGTGTTTGGTTTGCTGCAAAACCTGACACTTCTTTGAAATTTCACAGACACTTTGTCATGCAAAAGCAATTTTGTGTGTGTGAGGTCGGTCCTGGGATTTGAACTCAGGGCCTGGGTGCTGTCCCTGAGCTGCTTCTGCTCAAGGCTGGCGCTCTACCACTTGAGCCACAGAGCTACTTCTGGTTTTCTGATGGTTCATGGGAGATAAGAGTTTCAGGGACTTTCCTGCCCAGGCTGATGACCCTCAGATCTCAGCCACCTGAGTAGCTGGGATGACAGGCGTGAGCCACGGGTCTCGAACAACTCAAGTACAGATATGCCGTGATAGAATTGATTGTTCAGGGGCATTGTTTTGACTTGAACTAAGGGGATAATCACTTCAGAGAAATTTTGTCCACCTCGCCCAATAGAACAAAGTGTCTAAATTGTGCTGATAAATGATCACTCAGCACAAACATAATAGCTTAATACCGGATCCACCGTTGGCTGAGTCCCGACAGATCAGGATGCTCAAAGTCAATTGAGTGCTGAATCACTTTCTTAACATATGTGACAGTCCTGGGGTTTGAACTCAGGCCCTGGGCGCTGTCCCTGAGCTCTTGTGCTCAAGGCCACTTGAGCCACAATTCCAGAAAGCTGGAAAATTGGAGCTGTGGCTCAAAGTGGTAGAGCACTAGCCTTGAACAAAAGAGCTCAGGGGCAGTACCCAGGCCCTGAGTTCAAATCCCAGGACTGTCGCACACAAACACACACACACACACACACACACACACAGAGGTGATTAAATTGAAAACCCAGCTCATCAATATCGCTTTAGAAATGTGTTAATTTGTCCCAACAGCCATCCACCTGTTCATCTGTGGAAGCCTTTTAAGTAACCTTGAGGCTTTGTCTGAGTGCTTTAAACTTGTATGTCGGGCTGTTGCACAAATCACCACATACTTTTGTCCTCCGACCAAAATCCCTCCGTTCCCATTTATTCCTCAGGACATACCCATTTTTGTCTTGTGACAAACCTCCCCGAGCTTGACTTCTAACCGCTTCCACTGCGTTCTCCGGGACCATCTGTATTAGCCAGCAATTGGGATTTCAGCTCGCCTGCAGTAGTCTCCTTGGATGCTCATTTTGCTTACTCTCCATTCCTGCATTTAAGAAAACAGCAACAGAAAGTGGCGCTGTGGCTCAAGTGGTAGAGCACCAGCCTTGAGTGAAAGAGCTGAGGGCCCAGGCCCTGAGTTCAAGTCCCACGACAGATCCCCCCCCAAAAGAAAACAACAACAGCAAAAACCTGGGTTTCAAGGATAATAAATTTACCTGTTGGTTTTCCCCCCATCTCTCTTCAGGAATTCCTTAAGATGATCGCCATTTGCGGATTATAAGAGGAATCTATTTTCCTCTTCCTTCTGGAATGTTCCTCCCTGTTTTCCTTACACTTTCTGATGGGTGGAGTCTCCTTCCAGACTCCTTTGAGCTGTGAATAAACCTAGGCAGAGATAAACACCTCCAGGATGCATGACCTTCCTGACCTTCAATTCAGATGGCGTTGGAGTCAGAGGCCATGGCTCTGAGCAAATGCACATCATTCCTCTGTCTTTGTTATATTGCCAGGCATTGACTGTGGGCATATTTTATTTTATGCATTTTTGCAAAGATCTAGGGTTAAAGCTCCTCTCAGAAAGCTGAGGGTCACATACACGTCAGGGGAGACGGCAAATAGTTCCACGTCGAAGGTCGCCATTTGCTGCCTTTCTTCCACGTGTGCATACTGTTCGTGGAAGCTGTGATATTTTCTCATCATTTCCCAAGGTCAGGAGATGATAGCTCATCTTTGTTTTACCTCATGTTTTCTTGGCACGAATGTGCAACCACCTCCAACAGCCCAAGGGGGTTCGTTTTCCCTGGGAGAGCTAAGTTGAGCAGGTCTCTGCACCCCGACTTTGCAGGGAAATGAAACCTCACAGGAGTTCTGCACACCTGACTTTCAGTCCGGGCTCCTGTGCAACAGATGAGTTGGGAAAAAGAGGTTGAAGGACTGAGGGCCGAGATTGATGTGGGCTTTAGCAACAGAAGCTTTGATTTTGGGGGGAAAAATCCAAGAGTGTGTTTAAGAGTTAGTGAATTACAAATGTCCTTTACCTGCTTCTGAGTTCAGTATCATTGTGTTGGCACTGTGACTAACGGAGGGACATTGACACCAGAGATACTGGCAAAAATGGCCTAGCAAGGATTTGCTTTTTTAGAGGATTTTTCTTTTTTTTTGGTGCCAGTCCTGGGACTCGAACTCAGGGCCTGGGTGTTAACTTTGAGTGGAAGAGCTCAGAGACAGCATCCAGGCCCTGAGTTCAAAGCCAGCCTGGGCAGGAAAGTCCGTGAGACTCTTTTTTTTTTTTTTGGTCTGGTCATGGGGCCTGAACTCTGGGCCTGGGCGCTGTCCCTCAGCTCTTCAGCTCAAGGCTAGCGCTCTACCACTTGAGCCACAGCGCCACTTCTGGCTTTTTTCTTTTTGCTTATGTGGTGCTGAGGAATCGAACCCAGGGCCTCATGCATGCAAGGCAAGAGCTCTACCACCGAGCCAACTTCCCAGCCCCCTGTGAGACTCTTATCTCCCATGAACTACCAGAAAACCAGAAGTGGTGCTGTGGTTCAAGTGGTAGAGCACCAGCCTTGAGCTGAAGAGCTCAGGGACAGCACCCAGGCCCAGAGTTCAAGCTCCAGGACTGACAACAAAACTCCAAAATGTGCTGTTACCCTTCCTTCACCGTAAGACTTAATCCTCACCATCAACAACATGAATCCTGTGTCATCTGTCTACTAAGTTTAGAAAAGCATTGTCCTGCAAGAGAAATTCACCCCAGCCTTGACTATGTGTGGCTTTGTGTTTCACACAGGTTCATATTTCTAGTCACATTGCTTTTGGATGGGGGGGGGCGCGGTTAAGATGATTATTTTTTCTCTCTTGAATTCCCCGCGTTTATTTATGATCTTATTACATTTTTAACTGTTGATGTTTATTTCTTTTATTTGATATCCAATGAATTTTTTTTCCCTCTGGGTTTTTTTTTTTTAAATCCTGGCTAATAGTTTATCACCTATTGATTCCCAATATTTTCAATGGATCTCATGGTTGAAGACAGATTGTCCTCACCAGGGAATGAGATATTTACATCTCACTCCAAATAGCGGAAAAATGAAATAATAAGGGTTGTCAAATAAAAATAGAAAGGAAAGGGGGGAAAAATGGTTATGAGAAGTAAGCTAGGGTCTTGTTGCTGTTCAAGGACATGAGTTATGGAGTTGACACAGCTGATTTCATAAAGCACCAAATTCAGGTTCCTATTGGGCTGGGCAGGTGGCTCAGTGGTAGAGTGCTCGCCTAGCATGCATGAAGCCCTGGGTTCGATTCCTCAGCACCACATAAGTAGAAAAAGCCGGAAGTGGTGCTGTGGCTCAAGTGGTAGAGCGCTAGCCTTGAGCTGAAGCAGCTCAGGGCCAGCAGCTAGGCCCCGAGTTCAAGCCCCAGCACTGGCAAAAAAATAAATAAAATAATTTTTAAAAAGCAGGTTCTTGGAGAGAAACTACTCCTGTAGATGTGTGAAATCTGGAAGAAAATCTTACCTAGAAATAAAATGAAACCCGGGGCCATTTGAAACCAGAAGGATTCCCAGTATTTCTCCTCCTTCTTGAAACATAGCAGATTCTTGTTGTCTGCAACTTCTGTGATCTGAGCTCCAGCGAAGCCCATGGAGCGTCTGGATACTGTGGATTTCTCCCTTAGAAAAGACGCCTAGGCAAATTGCATGATATGGGTGAATGGGTAATTGGGTGATACGTCTGTTGTCACGTGTGGGAAGTGGAAGAAATGAGGACAGAATCCTTGGGCCATCGGTGGGTCATAAAGGCTGTAATGAGAAGGAAATTGTCCCCACGAAATGACAGCAGTAAGGCCACGTTCAGGGATCTGTTATTTGTATACAGATTTATTTTCTGCTTGAAGAAGCCACACACAGAATGCATAGAACCTCACGAATCACCTTCTTCCTCCGATCCAAGAAATGGGTCACCTATTTCTCCAAACTAGCTTCAGTCCTTCTAGATGAAATCACAGCCCTGTTGTGCATTCTCTCTGTCTCTGTCTCTGTCTCTCTCTGATCTTCTCACACTATGTGTGTTCACACATCCATTTTCCCAGGGAAGGCATTGACTTGCTAAAATGCAAGGGTAATGTTTTTATTGTATTTTATTTTATTTTGGTCGGTCCTGGAACTTGAACTCAGGGCCTGGGTGCTGTCCCTGAGCTCTTTCACTCAAGTCTGGTGCTCTACCACTTGAGCCACAGCACCACTTCTGGTTTTCTCATGGTTCATGGGAGATCAGAGTCTCAGGGACTTTCCTGCCCAGGCTGGCTTTGAACCATGATCCTCAGATCTCAGCCTCCTGAGTAGCTGGGTTGATAGGCGTGAAGCACCTGTGCCTGACTTGAAGAGGCATGGGTATATTCTATTTGTTGAACAATGGACGCATATGCTGACTGGAATTATGCTTCATCGTTGAATTAGTTGTCCTAAGGGGGTTCCGTTCCACTTTATGAATACAAGGCATCTTGATCCACATCTCCCCTTCTCCCCCATCCCTCCCCAGCCCACCCCTCCCTTCAATCCACCTGGCTGCCCGACATCGATTATTAGGACTGTGTACTTCACTCCCTTCCTCTCTCTGTTTGTCTGTCCCCTGCTTGGTGGAAATGATCTACCTATATATTACGGCTAGATGTAAAGGAGAACTAGGCTTCAAAGCAAAGCAAGCTCTACTATGTATCAGCTTTGTGTGCGGTCGCTATACTCCAAGTCCTAAGAAGAAAAGAACGTTTGAAGCCATAGAAAGAATCCCTCTACATGGAATTTTGTTTAAAAGACATCAGTCTGTCATGTGTATGTGGTAGGAAGGGGGTGGGTAGCTAGTTAAGTGTACAGTGGGTTTTTCCCAGAGTTTCCTGCCAGCTGTTTCTCTTCTCTCTCTCGCTTGGTGATTAACTTCATTGTCACTAGACGTTAGGTTTCTCAAAGAGTCTTTGTGTGTGTGTGTGTGTGTGTGTGTGTGTGTGTGTGTGTGTGTGTGTGTGTGGTCAGAAACCAGGGAGAGAATTAGTTCTCTAAGTTCTAGAAGCTGTTTCTGTCGTAGTCTGATCTACCCCCTAACCGCCATGCCCCAGAGGCCAGAGACAGAAGAATGAACATAATGACCTTTTACCCCCCTCCCCACCTTTCAAATCAAGCCCCCTTACCATAGCACTACAGCTTCTAGAAGATTTTTTTTATTTGTTCCATGTTAATTTATTTCTAAGCTCTTGAGTGTCTGAGGAGAAAATAAAACTGAGCCGATCGGCTCTTTGGATGTGAAATACAGAAAGCTAAAGTTGGGCACTGGTGGCTCATGACTGTCATCCCAGCTACTCAGGAGGCTGAGATCTAGAGGATCAAGGTTCAAAGCCAGCCCAGGGCAGGAAAGCCTGTAAGACTCTGATCTCCAATGAACTACCAGAAAACCAGAAGTGGAGCTGTGGCTCAAGTGGTAGAGCGCCAGCTTTGAGTGAAAGAGCTCAGGGACAGCGCCCAGGCCCTGAGTTCAAACCCCAGATCTCTCTCTCTCTCTCTCTCTCTCTCTGTCTCTCTCTGTCTGTCTGTCTGTCTCTCTCTCTCTCACACACACACAAATAAAAAGGAACAAAATGTTTCAGATGTGTGTTTAAAAGAAGAATCCATCTAAGCCATTTCTAAGTGCTCCTGATTATGAAGCTGATATTCTGTGAGACAAAACTTCAATTCTAAATACAAATCCTCCAGGACTCATAAAGAGGCACCGCCCAACCTACCATCACAGTAACGAACATTTTCAACGTCAATTTATTCCTCTCCTTCCTACCCCCCCCAAAAAAAATGGAACAACTTAAAAGGTCGAACACTCAAGGATGCTTTTCATTCAGGGTGATGCGGGTAAAATGAATGCTACATTTGTCTGACGGGAAAAACAATGCTTTTTTTGTATATAGGAAGTCCCTCCCTTAATGAACCCTTGTGGGTTTTCAACGTGTTGATCTCATTTTAAACTGAGCTCAGCACAATCAGACACATGGAGGAGAAAAATGGCGTGTTAATACTAATTAAAAAAATTCAGATATAAATGTTTGATTCTTTAAGGCTTAGATCTTTTAGTATTATTATTATACTTTATTAGTTATTATTATTATCGGTGGTATTATTATTATTATTTTTCTCTTGCCATTTTAGGGAAAGAAGTCTGGGTTCAAATAAAGAATAGGAGGAAGACCCCTTGATTATTGTCAGCCTGTCCTTCCTCTCATTCGGCATGGGTGAAGCCTTGTCATTTATAATGACCACTTGCTCATCTTATTGGGGAAAAATTCAATTACATTTGTCAAGGTAATTCTGAAGACTCAAACTTTTAAGATAGAGAGAGACAGAGAGATAGAGACAGGCAGATGGACAGAGAGCCAAATATAGCTAGAAAGAGGGAGAGAGAGACACCGACAGACAGACAGAGGGACAGGAAGGGAGAGAGATCAAGCAGAAGGAAGGAGGGAGAAGGGAGAAGAAAAGAAGGAAGGAAGAACACAAGGAAGGAAGGAAGAACACAAGGAAGGAAGGAAGAACACAAGGAAGGAAGGAAGAACACAAGGAAGGAAGGAAGGAAGGAAGGAAGGAAGGAAGGAAGGAAAGAAAAAGTAAGGAAGGACAGAAGGAAGGAGAAAGGAAGGAAGGAAAAACATAAGGAGGGAAGAAAGGATAGAAGAAAGAAAGAAAGAAGAGAGGGAGAGAGGAAGAAAGGCAGTCAGGAAGGAAGGGACAGGAGAGAGGAAGAGAAAGAGAGAGACGGGATTTCATTGTTCACACGCTTGGCCCTGTGGGTCCTCAATTTTAAAATAAAAACGAATAAACAAACAAACAATGAAAATCACATGTCCCTGTCCATCGTGTGGATACAGAGAGATAATAAATAGTGACAGCTTCAGTTAAAAACAACAACAACCATCACCACACAACCAGAACCCAGGTGAGGGGAGTTTGCGGGAGAGGCGGGTAACTGTGAATAGACTTCAATTCACAGCCCAGGCTGACATTAAAAAAAAAAGGAGGGGGGGGTTGGAAAGAAAGTCTAGTTTCAAATTTGATAACAGATTCTCACCAGGCTGGAAGCCAATTCCCTGATTAAGGCAATTTAAATGCTTGCAAAGTGCAGAGATTAAAATCAAATAAGTGCCGATTTTCTTCTCTCTCTCCCCCCCACCCCATTCACTTATCTTTTTTTCCTGGATTCTTAACTACCAGGTGCTGGAGGACTCTGGGTAATTTTCCCCTGTGCCAATTACCCCAGGACGGTTTGGAGGGTAAAGCGGAATAATTACTGCTCTATCCATCCGGGAATGAGTTGCTTAATGCGTTTAAGAGCGAAGCTGAGCCTCCCCTAGCAGGGTAGCTGCCCCGAAGCCAGCGCCCACAGAAAGGGCTAAGCTCTCCCCAAGAAGGCTGTCCACACCCAAGGAGCAAGAAAGAGGGGGAGATGGAGAGGTAGGAGGGGAATTTAATGAGCTACCTCTAACGTGAAGCAGACTGCACCTGCAGGTGTCTCCCACCGACAGGCAGGGTTAAGAAAAATAATATTTATCTCCCACCTGCCAAGACTGTCTTGATCAGAACTCGACAATCTATCAAAGCAGGAGAAGAATTAAAGGGGGGGGGAAAGCCAAATAGTTCTGCAGAGAGAGACAGAAAAATAACAACAGCAAAACAAAACAAAACAAAAAACTCCTCTACAGCACCACCAAAGAGAAACCGAAAAGAATGCAACATAGAACTCCAAGCAGCTGTAATTGAAGTGTTCTTGTCTTTGCTGATGGGTTTGGGGTGGGCGATTGAATGTGGCAGCAATTTAGAGGAGGAGGAGGAGGAGGAGGGGGAGGGGGAGGAGGAGGAGGGGGGGAGGGGGAGGAGAGGAGGAGGAAGGAGTAGGTGGAGGAGGAGGAGGAGGAGGAGGAGGAGGAGGAGGAAGAAGAAGGAGTTGTTTCCCCAGGAATGAAATAGGGAGGAATGCACAACCAGATTATTTTATTGATTAAAAAAAGTATTAAGCTGGGAGCTGGTGGCTCACACCTGTCACCCCAGCTACTCAGGAGGCTGAGATCTGAGAATGGTGGTTCAGAAACCAGCCTGGGTGGGGTAAAGTCCATGAGACTCTTACCTCCAGTGAACCAACAAGAGAGTTGAGTGTGGAATACTGGTTTGAGTGGTTTGGTACCAGCCTTGAGTGGAAAAGCTCAGGGACACAGAATCCAGGGTGTGAGTTCAAGCTCCAGTAAGGCCACCAAGACAAATCAAAACAAAACCAAAATTTTAGAAGTCTTCTATTTTGGAAAAGTGACTGTGAACTCCATGGTGGTACAAAATAGACCAAACCAAACAGAAAAGCTCCTTCTCCATTCTGCCAGACAGCGGTTCATAGGGAAAAGCAAAACTTGTCCCCCGTTGGTTTAAGATGATCCCTTTAAACCGTATTTACCACAGAGGGCTGTCTTAATTACAGTTGCTTTTGAAAATATCCCCAGGAACTTCCACTGTGCTGCCCCTCTCTCTTTCTCTTTCTCTCTCTCTTTCTCTCTCTCTCTGTCTCTCTGTCTTTCTCACACACAATGTCTTTTCTCTCTCTCCCACTTGATGTGTAAAAAGTGAGAAGACCCCTTTAGCAGGGGAGACAATTATCTGATCCCCGCTAATAAATGAGTGGCAGCGTGGTAGTCGTGTTTAATTGAACAATTACAGGATGCCGCGCCTGCCGTCGGGGATAGGAGTCGTTTTCATAAATGTCAAAAATCTCTCCAGATGAATTACGCAGCTTGAAGATAACTCCGGCAATCAGCCAGCAATAACACAATCATCTGTTTACCTTGCCCCATCGTCGACATCATCATCGTTGTAGTTATCGTGGGCTGAATTCTTCTGGTCTCACCCAAGTGTGGCAGGGGAAGAAGGTCTCAGAGTAGAGTCATACAGACCTGGGGTGTCTCCATCTACCCCATCTTACCAATGATGCTCCTGAAGCTTTGATGAACACAGGTCTCAAGAGCACCCCGTTCCCCCCAAGAGCAAGGCTCTTGTCTCAAGTGCAGGACGAAGTCAGAGTAGACAGACACTTGGCTTGGGCCAAGAGTCTTTTCACACACACCAGGACACCCCCAAACTTTGGGCTGGTTCTGTATTCACCACCACCTTTCCCCTTCCCAGCCACGAAAGGCCCTCTGGTCTTTTCTTCCATTCTCTTCAACAAATTTGATTATGATTATGTTTATTACTATTATTTACAAACACCACCAGCACCAACAGGAAACTAACTTGGGCATCTGTGGCTGATGCCTGTAATCCTAGCCACTCAGGAGGCTGAGATCTGAGGATGACAGGGGTTCAGAATCTGCCAGGAAGGAAAAGTCTGTGAGAGCTCTTATCTCTAAGGAAACAACAGAAAAGGCAGACGTGGAGGTATGGCTCAAGTGATAGAGCACCAGCCTTGTGTATAAATGCTCAGGGAGAGTGCTGAGGGACCTGAGTTCAAGCCCCAGGATGGACATTAAAACAAACAAAAAACAAACAAAGAAAACACCAGTATAGCTGGGTGCCGGTGGCTCACACCTGTCATCCCAGCTACTCAGGAGGCTGAGATCTGAGGATTACAGTTCAAAGCCAGCCTGGGCAGGACAGTCCTTGAGACTCTGATCTCCAAGGAACCACCAGAAAACCAGAAGTGGCGCTGTGGCTCAAATGGTAGAGTGCTAGCCTTGAGTGAAAGAGCTCAGGGACAGTGCCCAGATCTTGAGCTCAAGTTCCATACATAAAATATGAGAATTTGCATCATTGTGTCCCTTAGCCTTCCTGAAATAAGGTCCAATAAGGATGTAATCTTGATGGCAGAAATGACGTGCAGTATTCTAAAAAGTATTTAAGTCACTATTATCATAAAAATTATTGCAAAATTAATCAATGATATATGTCTATGTATATATATTAATACCAATAAGTAATATTTATAAATAACAATAAAATTATATACCATCCAACTTTACATTTCTGGTTTCAAATTATAAACTATACTTTTTTCTTACTAACATTGGATGGCTGATTACACACACACACACACACACACACAATCTATATATATGCACAGACCCTTGAAGACGTGCATCTATAACAACTTAAATAACTACGTGTATGCAAAATTACACATGCTTTGTCACGGATTTTCAACTTTAGCTCAATAAGCTAAGAATTAGAGCTTACTGCCATGAATCTCTAATGGCAAATAAATTACAGAAATAAGAGCCGAAAGCTGTTAGCTCTGATTGCAATTATGAGGCAAAATAGGGGGGAAAAATTGAATTTCTAATCACAAAGGCAGAAGTCTATCTCTCGACAGCCATTCTCTTCTTCAGTGTTGTGTCCCTTTTTTGTGCACTGCTGTCTTTCCCCCTAACAACCGCAAACAGGGACGCGTTTGTGTTTCTTTGATATCAATAATATTACATTTCTAGGCCTGCCAAGGAAGGCAGCGTTTGAAGACCTGCAGGGTAATAATAAAAGAGATGTTTTAAATAAATGCGATCACAGAGTGTGCTACCTTAAGAGCTGAGCCTTAAAATATCCGTCGGTGATTCCGGAAACGTGGGTTGATAAAAATCATGGTTCTTCTCCCTAACCCTTTCCCTAATCTTTTAAGGGCTGAAGAAAAATGCATATATAGAAAAAGTTATTAGGAACAAATCGCTGGGATAGGTGGGGATTTTAAAGTATTTTGCAGAAGGCTGAGACCCAGTGGATTGTGTGTGATGGGCAAAGTTGGGAACGTCTTCGGCCTTATTTAAAGTAACTACACAACACAGATTTGTGTGTGTGTGTGTGTGTGTGTGTGTGTGTGTGTCTAAAAGCTCATTTTTCTCCTCCCCTCCCCCATGTATTAGTCTTAAACCTCGAAGTGAAATGAAAACTAAGGATTGTCTTGGTTGGTTTTTTAATTTTGGGGTGTTTTAAAAGATCAGGGGGGGACCAGGAGCTGTCTTGTCCTTCGGAACTATTTTTAAAGGAAGAAAAAAAAACACAAAGAAAATTCTTGCTGCTCCCATAAGAGGAAAAAAAAAAAGCTTGCTGCTGTTGTAAGAGTTGAGCCAAGCTGGAAAATGAAAAGGATTTTGCTTTTCTCATCCTTTAGTCTTTCCAATGTTGCTTTTTCCTCCCTCCTGACCAAGGCCAGCTGCTGTATTTTGGGGTGGTAAGGACTCTATTTCTCAGTCGAGAACTTCAGAATAAATCGATTTTATGGGAGAATGGAGAAAAGATGGTAGAACGGGGTTCAGGCTGAACCACCCGACTTCCCATTTTACCTGTCTGACTTCAATCCTTCCTTTGCCCATACAATTTCCTTTTTCTATTTGATTTATCATTTCAATTAGTTTGCAGATTTTTTTTTTGGTTCCCTTCTTGATTTGAAATGTTATCCTTAAGTAGTTGTCCACTGGGGTTACAATTCCGTTAGTCAGGTCCTGAGAACCACCAGGCCTCTTGATCCAAGTCACGGCTTCCTCCATTCTCCCCCATTTTCTCCCTCTTCCCTCCTACCCTCAAGTCTTGGAGTTGAGTTTTCATAAGCTGTACCTCGAATATACTTTGCTCACCCCCCCTCCCTCCTTTTCTGTGCCCGCCCCTTCTCCCCCACCCCTGCCCCTTGGGCCCTCTCTCTAAAACACGTTTTAGAGAGAGTTTCCTGGTGTTCATTATGATAAACAGCTCATTCCTTGTTCAGAGGAGTTTCACCTTTGGACTCCTCCCCCTAAGCATGCCACACGTTGGTCAGTTTGTTTGTGGTACATGTGTAATACCCGATTGGGTGTGACGGAGGAAGTGCATGCATCAGATCTGACTTCCGCAAACCCAGCTTACTTCGCTTAACGTAATTTGTTTTCCCTAGGTCCATCCATTCCCTGTGCAAGTGACACATTATTCTTTCTGACAGGTGAGTGAAATTTCGTTGCCTATAGGTGCAGCGATGTTTGGATCCACTCATCTACTGTAGGGCACCAGGGCTGTTTCCACAGCTTAGCAACTGTAAATAGCGCAGCAGTGAACATGGGTGTGCAGGTATCTTTACTGTATGCTGGCTGGCTCGGATGGTTCTGGGTAGATGCCCAGGAGTGGTATGGCTGGGTCATAGGACAGTTCTGTTTAGATGTTCAGAGTTATTTTTTCCTCTCTCTCTCTCTCTCCCTCAGTACGTGTGTGTGTGTGTGTGTGTGTGTATATAAGAGAGAGATAGAGACAGACAAAGACACAGAAAGATAATCTCAGGGAGCTGGGTCCTGCTCTTAAGCTTCTTTTTTGCTCAAAGCTAGTGCTCCATTTCCAGCTTGCTTATTTATTTATTTATTTATTTATTTATTTATTTATTTATTTATTTATTTATTTATTTATTTATTTATTGGGAGGTAAGAGTCTCATGGACTTTCCTGTCTGGGCTGGCTTGCACCAGTGACCCTCAGACCTCAGCCTGCTGAGTAGCTGGGGTGATAGGTGTGAGCCATCGGTACCCAGCTTTGGTTATTTATATTTAAATGGCATTATGGATAGTTGAGAGGATTTGGGAAGATGTTTAGAGAGAATTGCAGCTGGCAGAGCTGTGGTAGGAGAAATAGTGGAATGATTATGCTTAATGAAAGAAGGTATTTTCAGTTGGGAATCGCCTGACAAATGCACCCAGGAAATAATATAATATGGTATATAGTATTATATATTCATATGTGTAATCACATATAATACATAGTATATAATTATATATGAACAGAGCCCAAGCCCAGAGTTCAAGCCCTACCACCAACAAAAAAATATAATTATATATAAATGTTATATATGATATAATATAACATAATAATGTAATATATAATGTATTAATATAGTATATACTAATATATACTATGATATATGTTATACATTTAAACAGTATATAATAAATTTTATATATAGTATATAATTATAAAATACGTAGAATATATAAAAATGTGTGTTATGTAATATATAACATGTAATATTATATACTATTTTATATTCATACTATTTTATTCTAGATAATATTCTATGTCCTATATCTATAATAATAGTGTAGAATCATGACCAGCTCCCAATCTTCTGAGTTTGTTTGGGCTAACTACCATTCTAACCCACAAAGCTGCTGAAGTGGGTGCAGAATTCTTTTTCTAAATCCTTTTGCATAGAGCCCTAATTCTACAGGATGTTCACAGGTGGTGTGTGTGTGTGTGTGTGTGTGTGTGTGTGTGTGTATATAAACTAAAATAAAGACTCTGTAGTTCAATTAGTTTGGGGAGCATGGTCTATTGCACCCTCTTCTTGAAGATTTTTTTTTAATGTTCCCATTTGCGTCTTGCATTAAAAATCCCGTTTGAGTCAGAATAACCTAGTGCTCCCTGAACTTAATTGAATACGCAGCATTTTTCTGCTACACCTGTTTGCAGCCTAAAGGAACTCTCTTTCTCTCTGTCTTTCTCTCTCTCTCAGCATATTAGTTTTGGAGATGGCAATTAATATACAATAAAAGCCATACCTTAAACTGATGAATAATTCATGTTGAACACATTTGCAAATGCTAACCACACAAGCTGGATCATTGGCCCAGGAAGGAGAGATGGTTTTCCTAGAACCCCAAGAACCTCTGGCAGAGACCTCCTAAGTCTGCCGTGGGGAACTAAAACAATGCCTTTATTTCCATATTTTGAAGGTTTTTTTCACCTCCTGTCTCTTTTCCCTTCTTGTAACTAGATATCCAAGTAAAGCAGCTCATTTCCTCAGAGTAAATCATCATCGCCTGGCTGTCTAGGTATGTTTTTTAATGTTTACAAATCAACTGCAGTGATTTGCAGTGATGAATCCACTTCACACTTGCTCTGTGTCTTGTTTTCGTTTTTCCCTTGTTAAGTCATTTTACTGCAAGCGTGTAAAGGGACAGCTGTGTGTTCCTGGGACACAGGGTGATGACTCAGGATGAGGTGGTAGAAAGCCAGGGGTGACACAGACGTGAACTTTTGTCTGGGAGAGGGGAACCATTCTGTGACACCCCCAAAGGTCACAGACTAACCATCAAGGGCACAGCCATAGTGAATGTCCCATGGCCTGGCTGGAGAGTCAGTGTGTGTGTGTGTGTGTGTGTGTGTGTGTGTGTGTGTGTGTGTGTGAGATGACCAGGGGTGGAAGGCGTGGCTGAGCATGGACAACCCCACTCTGACACAACCAGAGAGGGGCTGTGGTGTGACCCCGTGTCAGGAGTCGGTGTGGGATGCGGAGGGATGATCCATGCTACTCGGTGGGGCTGAGCCCCGAGAGCCAAGCACAGAAAAACAATAGTGATTCCAACCATTAGCCAGCAAGTGAGAGGCTTTGCAAAGCCATCGGCTTCCTGGCACTGGGACCAGAGGAAGAAACGGGCCGTGTTGTTGTTAATAAGGCCTTTGGTGTGAATTCTTCAACACAGTGAATTCCCGATGCCGAATATATATATATATATATATATATATATATATATATGATTATACTATGTAAATATATTGAATATATGCTATATGTACATATAAGATAGTATCTTAATGCATAATATAAGAATACATAAAATATAAAATGTAAAATATATAATATAAAATATATAATATGTTAAATATATTCAAATTACCTAAAATATATAACATATATAATATATAAAGTATATAATACATAAGCATATAATATATAAAGTATATAATATAGAAAAATATAGTATATAATATATAACACATATGATATATAAAATATATAACATATAAAATATTGTATATAATATGTAAAAATATAATATATAAAAATATAATATGTAATATATAAAATATATCCTATAAATATATAAAATATATGAACTGTGTATATGAAACATAAAATACATAATACATATGTAATGTATAAAATATAATGTTATATATAAAATATATAAAATAAAATATAAGATGTATATATAAAATATATTAGAAATACATAAATTACATATAAAAGTATAAACTATATGAAATATACATTATCAATAATATATTAGTTAATAATACATATATTATAAATATATTCTATATTTATTTATATGTAATATTCTATGTCCTATATTTATATATCACATATACCTATATTATAAATATATTCTATAAACATATATTATAAATATATTCTATATTCTATATTTATTTATATGTAATAGTCTATGTTCTATATTTACATATCCTATATTTTGTTCTATATTTATATGTAACATTCGATATTTATTTAGATATTATATCTGATTATATGTTTTATTATTATATAATAATATTATTGTATGTTTTATTTATATATGTAATCATATATATGATATTATATGTATTATATATATATATTTTTTTTTTTGGTGATGACAGGGGTTAGGTTCTGACCCATCTGCATAGATGCTATGCTGAACCTTGGACTAAAAGCTCTATGCACACTCCCGGGGCCTGCAGAAGTGATGTCTTCTTGTTTCTGGGAACATGGAGCCCTTCCCTTGCTCACTCGGCTTTCCTTTCCTTTGACGTCCTCTTCCTGACGTGGTCCTCAGGATGCTCTACCGCCCATTCTTGTTGTCAGTCATTGTTCCGAGGAGGGGGTGGATTCCCGAGTTTTCCACTTTGAGGACATGTGCACTGGGTACGCCTTGCAAAACCTGCAGCCTTCCCTCAGGAGATTTCACAAGCTCATGCTGGACTCTCCTGGAAGTGCTCAGAGATGGCATGGGGCCCGTTAGCCCGGCCATGTGCTGCTGGGTGATTGTAGGCTTCAAGGTGGTGGTAGGGCTCTGGGGTCAGCACCCAGACTTTTGGCTTCTTGTTCCTGACACTGCGAGGTTAAGTGAAATCATATTTGTCCGTTTATATTTCATAGTCTGGAAAAGAAGTTCCGCTGATGTCCAGAGGAGAAACTGAATAAGTGATCTTATTTCAGTGTTTACCTCACACATGCTCTAAAAATATACAGTATTAAAACGTTTATAGTTTTGCCATGGGAATTTTTATATCAGTGTCTATGCTGGGAACATCTTACATTTATGAAGGATACTTTAGCATTATTATTATTATTATTATTATTATTATTATTATCAGTAGTAGTAGTAGTAGCGCAGTTTCCTTAGTATTCGAAGAAGTTTGAAGAAATTTTCCCAGTTAAAAATATATCATAATCATATGGATTATTGATATTTAGTTATTGGGAGATTTGTCCATAACTCCGTTTTCCACCTATACTTGAACATGGAAAATAATCCTGCTTTAATCTACGGTACGGCCA
>NW_027206446.1:413369-558369 GCF_024711535.1 Dipodomys merriami | reverse complement strand
CACCACACACATCACACACATCACACACCACACACATCATACACATCACACACATCACACATCACACACATCACACACACCACACCACACATCACACACACCACACACATCACACACATTACACACACACATCACACACACACATCACACACCACACACATCACACACATCACACACCACACACATCATACACATCACACACATCACACATATCACACACATCACACACATCACAAACCACACACATCACACACCACACACATCACACACACACACACCACACACTACACACATCACACACATCACACACACTATACACATCACACACATCACACACACACATCACACACCACACACATCACATACATCACAAACCACACACATCACACACCACACACACCACACACACATCACACACATCACACACACACATCACACATCACACACATCACACACACCACACCACACATCACACACACCACACACATCACACACCACACACACACACATCACACACACACACACATCACACACATCACACACCACACACATCACACACATCACACACCACACACATCACACACATCACACACCACACACACACACATCACACACACACACATCACACACACATCACACACCACACACATCACACACCACACACATCACACACATCACACACACACACACACATCACACACACACATCACACACCACACACATCACACACCACACACACCACACACATCACACACACCACACACATCACACACATCACACACACACATCACACACACATCACACACACACATCACACACATCACACACATCACACACATCACACACATCACAAACCACACACATCACACACCACACACATCACACACACACACATCACACACATCACACACATCACACACATCACACACATCACACACACCACACACATCACACACACACACCACACACATCACACACACATCACACACACACACACACACACACACCACACACCACACGGCCCCTTGCTCTGTCATTGGTGGCGGTGGTGGTCTTCTCTGCTTTCTTTCTGGCCCGCGCTGGTCTCTCCATGGAGGGGGTCAGGCCCCCGGCTGTGGCTGCGGGGGGTGGGGTGGGAGCTGGGGCTCAGGGGGCTGAGGGCTGGGGGGCCGGCCGGGATGAGGCAGGCAGCAGAGCCGGTGTGCACGCAGCTCTGGGAAGGGGCTTGTTCTGAGCCTCCAACTCACCCAGTTCCGACTACAGCACCCAGGCCTCCTCCTCCTCCTCCTCCCCATTCCTCCTCCCTCTCCCCCTCCTCTTCCTCCTCCTCCTCCCCATTCCTCCTCCCTCTCCCCCTCCTCCTCCTCCTCCTCCTCCCCATTCCTCCTCCCTCTCCCCCTCCTCCTCCTCCTCCTCCTCATTCCTCCTCCCTCTCCCCCTCCTCCTCCTCCTCCTCCTCATTCCTCCTCCCTCTCCCCCTCCTCCTCCTCCTCCTCCTCCCCATTCCTCCTCCCTCTCCCCCTCCTCCTCCCTCTCTTCTGCCTCCTCCCCCCTCCTCCTCCCCCTCTTCCTTTTCCCCCTCCTCCTTTCCTTCTCCATCCTTTGTCCTCCTCCTCTAACTCTCCCCTCCTCCTCCCCTCCTCCTCCTCTAATCCTCCTCTCTTCCTTCACCTTTCCCCTCCTCTCCCTCCTCCCCCTCCTCCCCCTCCTCCCCCTCCTTCCCCTCCTTCCCCTCCTCCCCCTCCTTCCCCTCCTCCTCCTCCTCCCCCCTCCTCCTTTTCCTTTCCTTTCTCCTCCTCCTTCCTCTCCTCCTCCTCTTCTCCTCCTGCTCCTCCTCCCCCTTCCAATCCTCCTTCCATTATTCCTCTCTCTATATATTATATGTATATAATATATAATATATTCATTAAAGTTTAAGGATATATAACATATCTGTTACATATCCAATATAATATTTTATATATAAAGTTTAAGTATATAATGTTTATATCTAGTATACACAATATCTTAGGCATAATAATATGGAATATTTAATAACACACCCTATTATAGAACAATACAATCATTTATTGCATTATGCATATCATACTATATTATAATATACCTACACTATAATATAATACACATTGTTAATCTATTATTATAGTACGTGATAACGTAATAGTACGATGGTACATTGTATATCCATGTATAATATATTTTATATCTGTTTATAGGAAGTTTAAACGGTGAGCATTTGAAGAATTTAGTGGAAGAATTCCTCAGACAAGAGTTGGAAAGTTTGCCGACATTGTGCAGGTACATTGGCCCCACACATTGATCTTGGCCTTAGATCATTTCCTCGTGTTATCTGTCAATATCTACGTAGCGGACAGTGGGAACTTACCATGAGCGATAGGACGGTACCAGAGTCCCCCCCCTCAAACCAGGGGTGGTATTTTGGTTTTCACCCATTCTGTCAGCCACTAGGTTGAATAGTCAGGTGCCGGTATTTCATATTCCATCACCATTCTATAGCTTCACCTTGGTTATTATATATTCCATCGTCACTGTAATACTTTTCTGAGACCCGGGTGCTGTCCCTCTGGGCCTGTATTCTAGCTCCGTTTATATTTTCCAGACTCCACCCTTTCATTCTTTCAAATGTGCAAATGCATATCTTCACCCAGCTAACATCTCCCTGGCAATCAGATACTTTGTTTTGCTCTTGCATTATTTTCTGCACCATTTGACCAACCAAACTACATTTTCCTACATTCCTATTACACTATTTAATGATTTTTTTCTTATATAATTGGGTGAGCAATCATGTGATAAAGAGTTTGGTTCGAAATTAAAAAAAAAAAGCCACAGGGGGAAAATACAATGCATATATTTTCAGGGAAGTTTCTTGGATGTGAAATCTTTTAGAGAGGGGGAATGCACCAAGAGTATGGCTTCTTGGTCGACTTTATGACCACGAAGAACACTGTAAAAGATCTCTAGTACAGTTAAACTATGATCATTTCCTCTTATCACCTAATGGTGATATTTGAAATATTTGGGAGAGGTAGAATGTATATATCATCCAAACGGGGTTTTTGTTGCTTTTGTTAGGAAAGGTTAGAAAGGACACATAAACCAGGTACCAGTGCTCACATCTATCATTCCAGCTACTCAGGAGGCTGAGATCTGAGGATCTCAGTTCAAAGCCAGCCTGGGAAGAAAAGGCTGTGAGACTTTGATCTCCAATGAATCATCAGAAAACCGGAAGTGGCGCTGTGGTTCAAGTGGTAAAGCACCAGCCTTGAGCTGAAGAGTGCAGGGACAGTGCCCAGGCCTTGAGTTCAAGACCCAGGGAGAAAAATAAATACAATACAATACAATACAATACAATACAATACAATACAATACAATACAATACAATACAATACAATACAACACAATACAAAATATGCATGAGAGAGAAGAGAGAATGTTTATGTGTAATCACAGGCTTTGAGATGGTTTCTAGTTTAGGACTTTGTTCATAAATACGACAAAAGAGCAAAGTCTTAACCACCATCTGGTACTCCCTCCACAACCTGGCTAGGTTGGACATACATTTCTATTCCATTTAAATGAATATCTATTAGATGACAGCAGAATGCACACGCATGTGTGTGTGTGCCTGCACACTTGTGTGTCCCAAATCGTGCAGATGCATCTGGTCCTACTAGTGGCCCAACACTTCATTCATTGGAGATGAGTCAATCAGATTTTTCTCCATGTTCTTGGAGAAGTCTTTCAGGGCTTGATGGGATTCTCACCTCACTGAAGATACAATTCTTCATGAGACCCAGGTGCTGAACCCACAACCCTGGAACCCAACAGGAACAATAACACACACACACACACACACACACACACACACACACACACACACACACACGACCCTCCACACAGCGTCTCTCGGTTGTTTATGAGAATCTAAATCATGAGAGAACCATCAGGGGGCATCATGGGAAACACAGAGCAAGCTAACCATTTCTAATCACAATGCTATGTCGGCCCCATCCATCTCTGGCCCCAGCCCCGGAGTGACATGCAGGAGAGTTCTCTTTAGAATTCAGGCGTGGAGGGGAGGGTGGGATTCCAACCTGCGGCGACATTGCCAAAGCAACAATTGCAGGAGGCTAGGGAGGATGGAGAGGAAGCGGGGCTGACCTTTGACCTCCTGGGCCTGATGTGGGATTAGAGGGTCTTTGTTGTTTTCCTGGAGCAGTCCTGCGAGCTAGCCTAGGAAAGAGGAAGTCATGTGCTGGCTACAGATCTGTGGGTGGGCAAACCGAGGATGTCTTGGTTAAAATATTCCTGAGATTGCCCGTTTAAGATGTGCATCAGTTGTTAGGAATATAACTCGATAGATAGATAGATAGATAGATGGATAGACAGATAGATAGATAGACAGACCGACGGACAGACAGACGACAAACAGGCAGACAGATAGATAGATAGATAGATAGATAGATAGATAGATAGATAGATAGATAGATAGATGGGCAGATGGGCAGATAGATAGGCAGATAGGTAGATAGATAGATAGATAGGCAGATAGATAGATAGATAGACAGACAGACAGACAACAGTCAGACAGACAGATAGATAGATAGATAGATAGATAGATAGATGGGCAGATAGACAGGCAGATAGATAGATAGATAGACAGACAGACAGACAGACAGACAGACAGACAGACAGATAGATAGATAGGCAGATAGATAGATAGGCAGATAGATAGATAGATAAATAGATAGATAGGCAGATAGATTGATAGATAGATAGAGAGACAGACAGACAGACAGACGAACAGATAGAATATGTCAAGGTTGCCAGATGCATGTTAGTATATAATAAAAGACCCATTCCTTGCCAGGCACCAGTATTCACGCCTGTCATCCTGGTTAAGCAGGAGGTTGAGATATGAGGATCGCGGTTCAAAGCCAGCCCAGGGCAGGAAAGTCCGTGAGACTCTGATCTCCCATGAACCCCTGGAAGTGGTGCTGTGGCTCAAGTGGTAGAGCACCAGCCTTGAGCTGAAGAGTTCAGGGACAGCGCCCAGGCCCTGAGTTCAAGTCCCACCACTGACAAAAACACAGCAACAAAGAAACCTTATTTTCCTATAGACCTTCAATGGTCGAGCAGATTTTGATATCAAGACCACAGGGACGCCTACCTCGCCATATTTATCAGAATAACAAAACAGAGAGGGTGGAGATATACCCGGGAGCGTTCAGTTAGCTGGAGGTTGATGAAGAAGCCAACGCCGTGGTCTGGAGAAACTTCTCAATAGATAGAGCTAGCACAGGTACGTGATCGCTTGTGTCTTATTTATCATGGAGACACACAAACCAGCCTAGCCACAAAGTCTGAGAATTTTTAATAATGGGAGGACTTTCATAGTCATCCAATGTGTGTGTTTTCTTTCCCTCCTTCTTCTAGATAATTCAAGTTAATTATATCCTTTACGTCGTTCAGTTCTTTTGTGAGCTATTAAACTAATTGGTCTTCAATATGTCAACACATTCGGAGTTCCAGCCATAAATCACTTATGGTCGTGGAGTTTGTGCTTGATCCTACGCTGCTAAGTTTGTTTGGCTCGGGTTTGGGGCCGGAATTTATGCATCGTTGTTTATAAAGTATATCTTCTCCCCACCTGTCCCCTAATTTTATTTCTGTACCATTCATGGTGAGGGGCCACCCTACCTCCATTTTCCACTTCAGTTATGATCCATCTTGCATTTGTCTTAGGCAATATAGCGAAGCAGATACCGACTTCATAGGACAAAGATTCTGATTTAATTGATTTAAAACAACTTTTTACATTTTTCTATTGCATTTGCCCACGCTAGGATTTATTGTCTCCTCCTCCTCTTCTGCTTCAGATTCCTTTATTTTGTGTCCTTTTTCCTTAGCTTGTATGTTTAGCTCACCAATTTTTTAAAAAATCCCTCTTTTTAAATATAAATATTTATTGCCGAACATTCTCAAGAACACTTTGTCTTGTGTCTTCACTATCATCTATCTAATTATATCCTAATTTCCCCCGATGTGTGTCCTGTGATTCACTGGCTGGTTAGAATTGTCCTCTCACATTTCCACCAATTAAGCCCGGGCAGGGTAGTGCATGCCTTTATTCCCAGCAGTCTGGGAAGTCAGAGGCAGGGGGGAAATCATGAATTCTAGACCAGCTGGTCTGAAAGGAACAAATGCAAAATCATTATACAAAGCTATGTGTTTTTTTTTTCTGACTTTCCTTCTGTTACTGAATTGTAACCTCCCTTGGTTATCAGAGACTCTGAGTGTGTGTGTGTGTGTGTGTGTGTGTGTGTGTGTGTGTGTGTGTGAGAGAGAGAGAGAGAGAGAGAGAGAGAGAGAGAGCAAAACCTTATGTTCTCGAGTGACTAATTGATTGTCACTCCAAACCCCTTTATTTTCATTTCCATTTCAGATAGGGCCTCCACCCTGACGCTGGTGTATTTGAGATTTGATAGGAATATTGAATATGGATGGCTTTCCTGGTCTCTCAGCTCCTCACTTCCCCTTGGGATCCGTTTTACCTGGTCAAGTTTGGGATTCTAGATCTATAAAGCAATCGGTGCTAAGTAGTTGCTCACGAAAACCAAAAGCCAGTTCCAGGTGTTTGTGGCGATACCGGCGTATTTCCACCCAGGTCATTGGTTTTAATTCTCCACCACGTGCACACAAAGGCCGACCTATAAGAGAAAGCCAAGATCTGGATTTTTTTCCCCCCAAACAATAGAGAATTAGTCCCTTTGGCTAGGCCTGTCATGTCTGATCATTTTTATTCCCCCAGAATATCCCAGGGCAGAGCAAGATTGTGAGAGCCATGAAGAGAATCTCCACGTGGCTGGCATTTGGGGTAACAGGCATGGAGTTTTCTGTGCCAGGACTGCTTTTGAGCTTGTCATCATCAGAGCTTTGCAATGTTGGAGGAAGGCTTCAAGCAGCCAAACTTCACATTCCCTATTCTGCTCAAAGCCTTTTATTTCTGTTATGGCTTTTCTGAGTGGATGTGATTTTAATTTTCCTTAGGCAGCATCAATGTCTAATGAATGGATTTAAAAATAAAACACCAACAATTCTTAACAGTTTTAAGAGAGAAGAAATAGGACTGGGAGCAAAAGATGGATCATTCAGAACTGAGATATATATATATATTAATGATCCAGTTTAACATTATTTAGGAAGGGGGAAAATAATCTAGGCACACAGATTATGTTTCTTTTATTGATTAAAATAGTGGTGAACCATCTGAGAGGATGATTACGGAATCTTTCATTTAAAAAGAAAAAAAAATTCCTTCCCTTTGGGGGAAAAAATCAGAGACAGAAAGAAAAAAGGAGGGGGGGAGGGGAATTAAAAAAAAGTGAATCCGATTGGGCTGAATCAGTAAATAATAAAATAAAATAAAATAATTAAATACAATAATTAAATTTAATAAAATAAAATAATAAAATAAAATATTAAATTAAATAATAAAATAAAATAATTAAATAAAATATTAAATTAAATAATTAAATAAAATAATTAAATAAAATATTAAATTAAATAATTAAATTAAATAATAAAATAAATTAAATAAAATAATTAAATTAAATAACTAAATGCAAATAAAATAACTAAATAAAATAACTAAATACAAATGAAATAACTAAATTAAATAACTCACACTTTTACTTTATTTTATTTTATTTAAGACCTGCTCAATTTCCTCCTAAAAATTCATTTGATTCCTCAGTTACGTAAGATGGAGCAGCTGCAGCCTGGAGAGAGTTAGAACTATAGTTTTCTTTTTAAGGTGGAAAGCAGACACCCCAATTTGTCCCCAGTGACATGCTTCCTCCCTCCGTGAGTGGCTTCAGAACACTAGCAGAAGGACATGAGGGCCACGCCGGTCCGGTGACAGCCTTGGGTCCCCACGTCCCTTGCTTCTGATTGCCGCCCTCCTGTGGGGTTCAGATGGCTGGGGGGCAGTGGGCAGCCGCCCCCAGGCCAGCTCTATCTTCCCCTGGAAGAGCTCCAGGGAAGGCCGCTGTGGGCTGCTCTACCATGTTCCGTGTTCTCTCCCAAGAAGGTCGAATCAGCTCAGGGGACACCTGCCCTTTCCAGACCAAGGGGGAAGGGAAGAGGAAGGAGAAGGGAAAGTGGAAGGGAAGGGGGAATAGGAAAGGAGAAGAATGGATATCCCAGCCTTCCATCTGGCTGCTGCTTCTAGCACTTTCCTGCCTCTCCGAGGGCTTTCCACAGGGTTCCTGATCAAGCTCCTTGGGACAACTCACTCCGGAGTTCATGGCTGAGTCTCTTTGAACGTATTCATGGGGTTACTACCCTCTCAGCTTCCAACTCAGTGCCTTCTGAGCATGCTCTCTCTCTCTCTCTCTCTCTCTCTCTCTCTCTCTCTCTCTCTCTCTCTCTCGCTCGCTCGCTCGCTCTCGCTCTCTGTCTCACACACACACGTACATGACAAATTTTACACATATAGAGTTATCTGTATCTATCATCTCTGTATCTATCAATCTGCCATCAATCAACCTACGTACCTATTTATCTATCAATTGTCTATCTAGCTACCTATCATCTGTTCATCTACCTATTTACCAATCATCTGTATATCTACTATTCTTTCATCTATCTGCCAACCTATCATCTATGTATGTATGTATCTATCTACCTATCAGCCAACTCTCTACCAATTCATTTATCTGTCTACCTACTTACTTTTCTATCTACATATCATCTATCTATTGATCTGTTATCGATCTTCTATCTACCCACCTATCACCCATCTATCTATCATCAATCTAAATATCCATCTAACATCTATGTACCAATTCTGTCATCTGTCATCTACCTATTATCTACCTACCTATCATCTATATACCTATTATCTATCCATCTCTATCTATCTATCTATCTATCTATCTATCTATCTATCTATCTATCTATCTATCTATCTATCTATCTATCTATCTATCTATCTATCTATCTATCTATCTATCTTCCTAGAACACAAGCTAGCTGCCACCCTAGGCCCATAAATGTGTTAGATTCCCCTAAAAAGATGTGTGTGTAATATCTTATATATAAATATATATTATAGATGATATATAACATAAATATATGTACATATATATATATTTGCTGTGTTTTTATGAGTCTTCTTTGACCTTTCATGTTTCAAATGGAAGTCCTGCATCATCATTGGATTTTGAAACTTTTCAGCAACCTTGGGGAAGGGAAAGATTTTTTTTTTTCTTTCTTTCTTTCTCACCCTTCCATTTATTGCCTCTGGGCTGTGGAAGAAAGTAGAGAAGACAAAAGATTTTTGTTTGCCTTGAACCTCACTAAAAGTACACATCAAACCCTCTGGGGCTATGACCTTCACCACAACCACTTTTTCTTTTTTTATTTAATTTATAACTGTGCATCTAGTAGTTCACAGAATAATATTCCGTTCAGTGGCACCATCTGAAACTTCTCATAGAAGACATGTCTCAATAGGCTGGCCTGTCTTTCAAGGAGAGGTGATTTCCTTGGGCCTATGGCTTAAGTGAATTGTAAGAGATGAATGCACAGGGTGGTCTAACTAATGGCCTATGCTTTAAGTTGATCTTATATCTACGCCTCATCAGCCTGAGTCAAATCGGAATCATGCACAATCGGAGATTTTGTTGTTGTTGTTGTTCATCTAATTCATCTTCACCATTGGAAACACAAGTTTGCAATGCCCTGAATTTAAAAAAAAATTGAACAAGTTGAAAACTCCAGTCACCACAAAACACAACTACGACATTGTAAGGTTGTGTCTACAAACGTGAATAAGTGTGAATAAGTGTGTGTGTGTGTGTGCACAGAGTAGCCAAGCGTTGCTAGTTAGCAGGAACCTATTGATAGATCTTTTTCAGGAATCATGCAAGCTTGTCATTCCTTTCAGCTGTAATTAAAAATTAAATTATATGAGCTTCTATATGGAGAACAAAGGCAATTACAAATACTCCAAACTCATTACTTCCTAATTATCGTACTATTATGTACGCTCTTGAGATTGCTTATTTTTATTGACCGTGTATGTGTGTGGCGGTGGGGGGGGTGGGGGGGTTGGGGAAATACAGTGCAATATATAACATTTCTCTTCTTTACTCTATTTTCAGTTAAGTTGAGTAGGCAGATTGACGATGGACAAGATTTAATTACTAGGCCAGGCATATTGGATTGGGGCTGGCCTATTGTTTTGTTACTAGATAAAATTTTAGAAAGTGTTCAAGGAACTATTCATAATAGGTATTTAATTTAAAAGCGCAAACAGTTCAAGAAATGGTCTTTCAGAATGTCAGACTGTTATCTGAATCAGTAAAGTGATTAAGGATGAAAGAGTGAATTCTAACTTTCCTGTTTCCTGAGTTAGGCTTTTATAATTATTATTTTTTATCAGTCCCAGGGCTTGAACTCAGGGCCTGCGTGCTGTCTCTGAGCTTCTTCTGCTCAAGGCTGGTGCTCTACCACGTAAGCCACAGTGCCACTCCTGGTTTTCTGGTGGTTCATTGGAGATGAGAGTCTCTCGGACTTTCCTGCCTGGGCTGGCTTCGAACCGTGATCCTCAAGATCTCAGTCTCCTGAGTAGCTGGTGGGAGCTGCCAGGGCCTGGATTATTGAGAGATTTTTAAGTTTTAATAAGTGGGTAAAGCACTCTCCCATGCAAGTCACACATGTGTGACTTTAACAATAGACCCAAACACCTTGCACAAGTTTTCAGTTAATCTTTTAGTTTTAAATATGTATTTATATGTTATTATCTTCGAACAAGGTGTTTAGTTCAACTGCCAGTTCGCTCTGAAACCTGAGAAATGTGTTTCACACATTCAGCCTCGGATCTAAAGAAAAATATGCAAGCCAAAACCCTTTTATAATCTTTCAAATTGAAATCGCGCTCGTCATTTGAGCTACAGATGGAATATTTGTCAGTGTGAAATTTGTCATGTCTGCATCAATCTATGACGTCTACATACAGAAAAGAGTCCACGTTATTTCTAGAGAATATGGGCCTAACATTTATTTCTGAATATTTTAATGTAAGGTGTATATAACGACATAAACAATGTAAAGCCCAGTGGCTCACTCCTGTGAGCCCAGCGACTCAGGAGGCTGAGATCTGAGGACCATGGTTCAAAGCCAGCCCAGGCAGGAAAATCCATGATCTCCAATTAACCAGCAAAAGCCAGAAGTGGAGCTATGGCTCAAATGGTAGAGCTTCAGTTTTGAACATAAAACCTGAGGAACAGTGGCCCAGGCTCTGAGTTCAAGTCTCAACACCAACACACACATAGACACACACACACACAGACACACACACACACACGCACACACATAATTTTCAATGTCTACCATCACAGATTCTATAGGTTTTCCCCCCCCCCCTTAAATCTTCAGTTCTTCTCTGAAAGATCTCAACCTTCCTAATTATCTTTACACCTTCGTGGAAGTCGCTAAACCAGCCACCCTGACAATTATCAAAGTGAAACCGATCGGTTCCTGTGTTTTATGGTTTTGTGGTTTTGCTTCTGTTTGGCTTGTGTTTGGATTTTCCAGGCAGAGTCTGAATTCTGTTATCAATCAGGTCTGCATATATACCATGATTACATATCTATGTATCTATGCATGTACTTGTCATCTGTGTACCTATGTATCTGTCAAAAATCTAACATCACCTATCATTTATCCATAATCTATCATCTATCATTTATCTATCACCTACCTATCAATCATCTATCATTATCTGTCAATTATCTATCAACCATATATCATCACTTAACTATCACCCATCAATCACCTATCATTTACCTGCTATCTATCGCTCATCTGACTAGCATCATTTATCTATCAATCACCATTTAGCTGTCATCCTCTATTTATCATCTAAGTTATCATTTATCAATTCCTTAAAGAGGAATTGTCAAGATTTTCTGACAGGGGTGCTGGTGACTCTGGAATTTTCTCCTGACTGCACGTGCCCCCTGAGAAACCAGGAATATTCTACACTAGTTGATTTCTCTTTCCTTAGGTCTTTGGAAGAGTTATGACCAATCACTCCATTGAGGAGTGCAATATTTTTTGGGGGTGTCCGGTCGTGGAGCCTGAACTCTGTGCCTGGGCGCTGTCACTCAGCTCTTCAGCTCAAGGCTAGCGCTCTACCACTTGAGCCACAGCACCACTTCCCGCTTATTTTTTCTGCTTATGTAGTGCTGGGGAATTGAACCCAGGACCTCAGGCATGCAAGGCAAGCGCTCTACCACTGAGCCACCTTCCCAGCCCTGAGGAGCGCAATGTTTGAGTACCAGCTTTCCCTCTCTGCTGTTGCCTTTCTCAACTTCTTCACTATTAATAAGACACAGAAATCCCATGCTTACTCTTCTCAGACTTGAGGAAAATGGCTTTCTACGTACTCATTATGAAGATAGGGCTTTGTATAGGAAAAGCCAAACATTGATTTCCTGTTGTATCTGCAATCCTCCTCCTCCTCCTCCTCCTCCTCCTCCTCCTCCTCCTCCTCCTCCTCCTCCTCCTCCTCCTCCTCCTCCTCCTCCTCCTCCTCCTCCTCCTCCTCCTCCCCCTCCTCCTCCTCCTCCTCCTCTTCCTCCTCCTTCTCCTCCTCTTTCTCTTTCCTCCTTCTAAGAAACAAGTCTAGGAGGCCGGGCACCAATGGCTCATGCCTGTCACCCATCTTCTCAGGAGGCTGAGATCTGAGGATCAGGGTTCAAAGCCAGCCTAGGCGGGAAAGCCCATGAGACTCTCATCTCCAAGGAACCACCAGAAAACTGGAAGTGGCGCTGTGGCTCAAGTGGTAGAGCACCAGCCTTGAGTGAAAGAGCTCAGGGACAGCGCCCAGGCCCAGAGTTCAAACCCCATGACTGACAAAAAAAATACTCTGGATGACATGGCTGTGGGAAAACAAATATAATCTGAGCACGGTGAATCTAAAAAAAGAAATCTCTCTTGCAGCACAATTGGAGTCATTTTCTCCTCACAGGGCACCACCGGTGGAACATTCCACCACCCACTGAACCTCCATTTCTGCACCAAATTGTTGGAGGGGGAAAACTGGATAAAAATGATCTTTCTGTTCGGGATGACATGCATCCAGAGACACTGGGTTCATGAACTGCTTTGAGATACCGTAGCTCCTTTGTACACCTACTTAACGATCATTTAGAACATTACTTTGTTGTTGCTGTTGTTTTGGTGACACGTACCCGTTGTATATAAAACATAAGATCCTTTCACGTTGAGACTTTGGTTCCAACGGGAGGTTCTTTCTAACCCAGTAAACCGGCCATTTGTCTCTCCATCTGTGAGGCTGTGCTAGAAAGATTCACGCAGAAGGCCGGACTCAAAGCAGGTGGCGTGATTAATTCTTGTGTGACAGCGAAGGTGATGTCAAGCCCTGTGTTTCTGTGAGAACCTACAGGAAAGTCATTTAAGTGTTTCCACCCGTTTAGCCTTAAATTCACTCTGGCTTTGATTAATTCACTTCCCATTGGTGTGTGTGTGTGTGTGTGTGTGTGTGTGTGTGTGTGTGTGTGTGTGTGTGTGTGTGTGTGTGTGTGTGTTCACTGATAGGTTAATAGATGTGATACAGCTCTGGTCTGTGTGCTAACAGGAAGAGCTCTGTGTGTGTGTGTGTGTGTGTGTGTGTGTGTGTGTGTGTGTGATAACAGCTCTGTTCAGGGTCCTCTCAGTCCTTCAAGGGTCTTTTCCTTAATAAAGAGGGCAGCAGAGATCCAACTGGTAACCCGTATTTGCACGTTTGCCTTTCCACGCGGCCAAGCACACCCTCTCAAACCTGCTTCCAGACTACAGCAATCAGGTGGCGAGTTACCCCGGTGTGGACTTTGCCTTCAAAGCTTCTGCTATAAAACTGGAGTAATTAGACTTACGCCTTCAGTTGTGTTATTATTTATTTATTTATGTTCCTTTCCCTTCCCTGGATTGGTTCTCCTGCACTAGGCTGGTGTTTCTGTGTCTGGGTTCACTTCCCCGTGCAGGGAAGGGCATGGGAGGAAGGAACAGAGAGGCTGAAGGAGACAGAACATCCAGCCACAACACGGAAATTCAGCTCCTGACAACCCTAGCTTCCTTCCTTCCTCCTCTCCACGGGGCTGGTGAAATAAGATTTAAAATCTCAGCCCCCTGTGTCTTGTGTTCAGCCGCCATGCTGGACTCTGTAGCAAATAAAGGGGAGACACTAACAGGGTAACTGTTTCCGTCGTTCGTGCTTTGCTGTTGGTCGTGTTGCATTCATAATCTGAGAGGAGCACCCTGGGTCAAGTGTTCACAATATGTGTATGATGAAAATAAAAGTTAAAAGTTGCCATCTGTTCAAAAGAAAAAAAGAAGAAGAAGAAAGCATTGCATTACAGGGTTGTTGTTTTTTTTTTAAAAAATAGCAAATTCCCTGTAGTCTTAATGCATCTGGTTTCACTCTGTAAAAACCATAGGTAGATTTTGGGGTGCGGGTGATTTTGAGGTGGGGGTGGGGGAGTAAACCTCTGCAGAGGTGGAGAAATGATCAGGATGAGACTTTGGAAGATAACACAGCACACTTTGGGACCCCGTCCTGGAGCAGGTAGAGTGTTGTTTTCGCCTGGGAATATGTTGCATGGCTGTAAATCCAGGAGAGGGTGGAGTCTTTGCCCTCATAGCCAACTGATGAGTGATTCCTGGTGACTTTGTAGAAGGCTTGGGATTAGCTGTCAACAGTTCTGAGGAGTGTGTGTGTGCGTGTGTGTGTGTGTGTGTGTGTGTGTGTACACATATATAAACACACATATGTATATATATATATAGTCACATTCTCCCTCTGTATATAGTACATCTGTCTATTCTCTATATCTCTATATATTCTCTATAGATTCTAGCTAGCGAGCTAAATGGATAGATTGCTAGACAGGTAGGTAGACCGATAGCTACATAGATCAATCGATAGATAGATTCCTAGCCCATATATATTATATATTATGTATATGTATTCTGTATCTCTCTCTATTTATATTTATGTAAATTCTAGATAGATAGATAGATAGATAGATAGATAGACAGTTAGAGACAGACAGACAGAAATGGCTATATATGTAGTCTATATAAATTCTAGGTAGATAGTTTGTGGCCTCTTCCTTCCTCCCTTCCTTCCTCCCTCCCTCCCTCCTTCCCTCCTTCCCTCCTTCCCTCCTTCCCTCCTTCCCTTCCCTTCCCTCCTTCCTTCCTTCCTTCCTTCCTTCCTTCCTTCCTTCTTTCCTTCCTTCTTCTTTCCTCCCTCCCTCCCTCCCTCCCTCCCTCCCTCCCTCCCTCCCTCCCTCCCTCCCTCCCTCCCTTCTTCTTTCTTTCTTTCTTTCTTTCTTTCTTTCTTTCTTTCTTTCTTTCTTTCTTTCTTTCTTTCTTTCTTTCTCTCTCTCTCTCTTTCTTTCTTTCTTTCTTTCTTCCTTGGGCCACTTTTGGTCCTTGGTCCTTTGGTTACTCTATGTCCTTTTCAATATTGCTTTGTACAGAAATTCTCTCCTTGCTGGGCACCAATGGCTCAGGTCTATAACCCTAGCTACTCAAGAGGCTGAGATCTGAGGATCATGGTTCAAAGCCAGCCCAGGCAGGAAAGTTCATGAGACTCTGATCTCCAATGAACCACCAGAAAACCGGAAGTGGCGCTGTGGCTCAAGTGGTACAGCACCAGCCTTGAGCTGAGGAGCTCAGGGTCAGCGCCCAGGCCCCACAACCGACCCCCCTCCAAAAAAATATTCTGTGTCAGTCATCGATATTTTCCATGACAGACTATAGCCATGGAAGGATGATGTCATCATTAAATATGAACTCAGTATAAAAGTATAGAGCAAGAAAAAAAAAGTATAGAGCAGTCTTTGTGAACTTTTTTGCTAGATTAAAAAAAAAACCAACAAAACAAACCATACGTGCACTTTGTGACTGTCCGTCTGACTCTTCGGATAGTGAATTTCACTGTGATTTTTAATGATCGCAATGCTAACTGCTGAAAAATTGTCTCTGAGCTACGGAAGGCACCTCTTCCCGAGTTTAGAATGTTCTATCACAGCCTTGTCACAACAATCCATCCCATGATCTACACCGAAAGGCATCGTCAATATTTATCCATTGTTTCTGAGTATCCTATTTTTTTCCCTCTTTTTTGGACAGATTAGCACTTGTCCTAATCTCTCCGATCTGCCATAACCAAATGCCCTGCTGAGTATTGTATGAACCATGGGAATGTATTTCTTAGGGTTTCGGGGACTGGGAAATCCCAACCAAATGTAGGCGTATGTTCAGTATGGATCAAAGTGGGTTTCCGGGTTGCTGGGTGGCTTTCTGTGTTCTCCCAGAAAAGGGTGGAAAAGGGGGTCTCCGTGGGAGCGGATCTCATTTATAAAAGCTCAACTGTGAAGTCACGACCATCTCTCCCACTAAATCCATTCCACTGGTGACTAGGTGTGTCATTCGCACACAGGCCACGAGCTTACGTATCCCAGACATTCCACAGAAAGCTCACCAAAGGAGAGAACAAATCCCATGCTCATGCTTTTCTCCTTTGTGCTATTGGAGCTGTGGGATTACCACCCAGTAATACTTGCTCAATTTAGCACCACCAACATTGATATGATATGAATGGTCACTGGGCTATATACCCTTAGGGGGGAAAAATTCATATACATTTTCCAGCTCCATGAGCGGAATTCTTTTTATTTGGGGGGGAGAAGAAGGGGGAGCAGAATTACAGATTGCTTGGGAAAACAAGATCCTGTCTTCCTTTATTTGTTTATTTCTACTGCAAAGTAGGTTAAGAGTTTTATGAGATGGTGTGCTTGCTGTGTGTTTCATAATGGCTTTTCTACTTGGGAAGTTGCTTTGGTGCGGCGTGCTTGCATAACGAATTTCAAACTTGGAACAATAATTGTAAATGTATGTATGTGTATTATATATAAAATATATGTTGAAATACAAATATAAACATAACATACAAGGCCAGGAGGCGGTGGCTCATACCTATAATCCTAGCTACTCAGGAGGCTGAGATCTGAGGATCGTGGTTCAAAGCCAGCCTGGGCAAGGAAAGTCTGTGAGACTCTGATCTCCAATAAACCACCAGAAAACTGGAAGTGGAGCTGTAGCTCAAGTGGTAGAGCACTTGCCTTGAGCTGAAGAGCTGAGGGACAGCGCCCAGGCCCTGAGTTCAAGCCCTATGACCAATGTCACACTAAGCCAAAATCAGTTTCATCCTTTGAAGATTTGTCTCAGGCATGTTCTACACGGATTAAGATGTAGACTTGACCTTTAGCCTTTCAGCTTACAGAACAATCTTTGTGAGAAATTAACAATAATAATAATAATAATACAGGAAATCCCTGACATCCAGCTAAATCCAGAGTTGATCAGTAGGTGGCAGATCCAATAGATCCCATGTCAGTGGGGGGAGAAAAGAAAAACAAAATTAAACAGCTGTTTTCTTTAAACCTGCTTTGACCTGGTAAAGCTCATAGCTTAGACCTTTGGGATGCTAAATAGTTTTGCGCGCGCATGCGTGCGTGCGTATGTGTGTGTGTGTGTGTGTGTGTGTGCGTGTGTGTGCACATGCGCACCTGAATAAATGTGGTATTTGCAATACAGGTTGATCGTCACCTTTCCTATTGCCATTTTATCTTGTCTATGAAAAATTATTTAAAAAAAGGATGTAACAAACAGGATCATGACACCCCTTGGCTTCTACATAAAGTCACGTACACCAGCACACAAGAGCTCTGTGTACGACCCTAAAGCTGTGAAGCCAGCTGAAGTTTCCAACCACCCCTGCGTGGTGAAAGGTACATGATAGGAATTCCCAGTCACCGAGAGAAACAGCCCGGCGCCCAATGCAGAAAAGGAGGTGGAAGTGGAGATCATCATGTTGAGTGAGATTAGCTCAGCTCAGATACCCCAGGTCCTCCTACAAACAAGGCAGAGACCCAGGAAAGATGGGATGTATCCACCCCAAAGCATGATAAAGCAGAATAAAATCATCTGGTTGGTCAGGACATGGGTAAGGAAAGCAGACTTCAACGTGTGTTCGTGAGGACCAGAGATCGCACGTCTGCTCTCTGATGTGCTAGACCTAGAAGATACACACGCGTGTGCATGAACACACTCAGGACGGTAGATTGGGGGAAGACTCCTCTTGGGTCTGAGCAAAATCAATTCAGTGTTGTTGAGTATGGATGCCATCTTCCCAGAAGATAATCAAGGCGTTCAGAGGAAAACAGGGGTGGCCACTGGATTTGGTTTTCCCTGTGTCTGGTTCGTGGCCACAGTAGTTTCCCAGTGGCCACTTGGTTGCTGTTCTTTACCATCAGAGGGAAGAAGGGAATTATGATGTCGGCAGCATAATTCTTACCATCTGCACTGTAGGCCGCAGCCGGCAGTGTGTTTCTTCATGTTTGCACATACGCAAAGATAATTAAAAATAACTATAATTAAAAATGATTACAACAAATTGCTTTTCCCCTCAACAGTCGTCAGTGTCTGTAACTTAGAAGTTACTTACCAAAGTAACCTTTCCCCGTGACTAATGAGAAAGCGTAGCGACTTGGGCCTGGTGACTGGAAGTATATAGTTTTGGAGGGGAGCAGGGGAGAAATTGGTTTCCAACAAGTAATCATTTGCCTTCTTAAACACTTAAACAAAAATTGGAAAGCAGACAAACTGTTTCTCTCCATACTAGGGGACAGACGTAAAAATTACCTATAAATATGTGTAATTACATAACTACGTATAATTATATATTGTTACATATTTATGTTATAGATAATTTTCCCTTGGAAGGAACGATGAAATATAATTTATCAAAAAATATAACTTGCAAGGACAGAGGGGAGTTTGCAGGTATGAAAGCAAGAATAACTAACAGCACTCTGGATAGTCTTTGTTGGTTTATTCTTATTCAAAATAATAATAACGTAATAATATTATTTTATGTTACTATGTATAATATACATATCCTACACATTATATATATACAGATAATATATATGAAATGAAAAAGTATACATTTTGAAAGTTGTCTCGAAAATAATATCATAGTTTATATTGTGTCATATATATAATAGATTCTATATGACATGCATTATATATTATAATACATCACATATCATATATGCACATTCCATATCACATATTACATGTGTTACATATTATAATGCATATTATATAGCATTGTTTTCAAAATGTGAACTCACTTTTCACTTCCTGTCCTTTTGAACGTTGGAAGCCGCGCACGGTCTCCAGAACCTTCTGTAGGGAAGAGGCGGCTTCTCCCCATTGTGAAGTGGACAGAGGCTGAGATCAGGGTCCCCAGCCTGCGGCAGACCACAAGGGACCACGGCTGCCTGAACCCACTCTCAAGGCCAGGACCCCCGGGAATGACGGAGATCATTCCTGCTTCATGAGTTCTCATCTCGCCTCATGAATTACGTAACCTGCTTCAAACTGTAGTTAGAACGTGGAAACAGAGAACACTGAGCTAGAGCAATGGCACACGGACCATAGGCAGATAGATGACTACAGATAGGTAGATAGGTAGATAATAGATGAATAGATAAGACAGATGGTAGACGGACAAATCGAGAGATGATAGATAATAGATGGTATGGAGAGGTAGATCAACCGATCAATCAATAGATAGATGGGTAGACAGAGAGCCTGACAGCTTCATGGATGGATCGATGATAGATAAAGATAGAAAGGCAGATGACACTTAGAGGATATATGATAGATTAAATAGATTATAGGCAAATAGATGACAGGTGATTGGGAGATAAATGATAGATAGATAGATAGATAGATAGATAGATAGATAGATAGATAGATAGATAGATAGATAGATAATAGCATGAAAGAAACGTGGAAAACGAGACAAGTCAGCCTGGTCAAAGTCCGACATAGTAGGTGTGGTACATCTGGAAGAAAAAAACCAAGAAAACTAGAGCAAGTGCAGAAAAAGATAAAAGAGAAAGTTCCCATACTTCCCTCCCATACATTAGGTGAAGGGGTCAAAGGTGAAGGAATGCTACTTGGTTCATAAAAGAATTTCTTTCATTAATTAGGAGAAGAAAAATAGTAGTTAGAATATGATGCATGCTCATGCACGCGTGTGAACACACACATACTTTATACACGACCCTGTCCTAAACAGAGGAAAAATTTTCTCTATTCTTTTAAGTTTTTAAATTTTACTCTTTCTGTTGGTTGTGGGGCTTGAACTCAGGGCCTGGGCGCTGTCCCTGAGCTCTTTCACTCAAGGCTGGCCCTCTACCACTTGAGCCACAGCTCCATTTCCAGTTTTCTGGTAGTTCACTGGAGATAAGAGTCTCATGGACTTTCCTGCCTGGGCTGGCTTTGAACCTCGATCCTCAGTTCTCAGCCTCCTGAGTCGCTGGGATGACAGGCGGGAGCCACTGGTATAGGGTCTTTATTATTTTTTAAAATTTTATTGCTATTATAGAGGTAATGTACAGAGGGGTCATTTGCAAAATTGTCTTTATTCTTCCATGCTAGATTTACCCTGGAGAATCTGTGGTCACCTTGCTGATAAACTGCATTGCCCATTATTCAGGAAGAGTTCGCTACTCTTAATTCAAAAAACAAAACCAAAAATAGACCCCCCCCATTTGCCAGGTACCAGTGGCTCCCGCCTGTCATCCCAGCTACTCAGGAGGCTGAGATCTGAGGATCACGGTTCAAAGCCAACTCAAGCAGGAAAGTCCGGGAGACTTTGATCTCCACAGAACCACCAGAAAACTGGAAGTGGCGCTGTGGCTCAAGTGGTAGAGCACCAGCCTTGAGTGAAAGAGCTCAGGGTCGGCACCCAGGCCCTGAGTTCAAGCCCCATGACTGACACACAATAAAAGCACACATTTAACTTAGTAAACAATATTGCATATAATATCAACTTCTCTGCACATGTTTTAAATGTTATTTATTTTTGTGCAGGAAAGAGTCACAAATCTGCAATTGATAATTATATATCACAAATCTATAACTGGTTATAACATGTCGCTGTTGTGTCCAGATTAATAATAGTATAACATTAAACCCCTCAAATAGAACCTGCCAATTTTTTTTCTCCTTGGCCATATTTCAAGCGGAATGTGTTGACAAATCTTGTTTAAAAACAGTAACAAACAAAAGATTGTACTTAAAATAATTTGGTTTTAGTGTGGGTAAAAAGGCAGTCTGGTAGAATGCAAAGTCTGCCTGAAGGTATAAATAAGAGATAAAAATATAGAGAAAAATCAGATGACAGGAGAAAGGAACAAAATTTGAGTGGAAGAAAGTTACTCAGTTATATTTAAACTGGGTCCAAATATTGTTATTTTTTCTCTAAGATTTAAGAGGAACCACAAAGTGTTTCCTTTATATAGGAATTGTGAAGGCGTTAATGAATGTACTCTGTGCTGATGTTATTTTCACAATTGGACAGCCCTGGCAAGGAGCATTCGGTGTCGTTTTGCATTTCATTAGAGGAAAGGAAAACATGAGAAAATCACGGTTGACTCACTTGGTGATTTCTTCATAAGAAAGCATACTTCTGAATTTACATCCTGGGTCAAGAGATCACTGAGATATCAGAAGAGAAATATTAGGATAAATGCATCAAACCAGGTGCTGGTGGCTCACTCCTGTCATCCCAGCTACTCAGGAGGCTGAGCTCTGAGGATCGTGGTTCGGAACCAACCCCGGCAGAAAAGTCCCCATGAGACTCTGATCTCCAATGAACCACCAGAAAACTGCAAGTGGCGCTGTGGCTCAAGTGGTAGAGCGCCAGCTTTGAGCGAAAGAGCTCAGGGACAGCGCCCAGGCCCTGAGTTCAAGACCCGCCACTGACCACTAAAAGAAAGATATCAGAAGAAAAATGTGAAGTCTGCCTGTCTTTCCAAGAGGCTGTGCTTTTAACAACAGTTGAATTTAGGCTAGTGGGATGCTTGTCACTATGTTGACAAGAAAGTAGAACAATTTTCCAGAAGCAAGTGTAAGTTTCCAGTCTCTACTTATCCCTGGATCTTTAAAGGTAACTCCACAAAGGTAACTTTCAAAGTCTCCTTTAATAATGTATGGTTTTACATATTTTGGAGGTCAGAGATAAAGGTAAATTTTTCTTAAGGAAGCGCCAGTCCTGGGGCTTGAACCCAGGGCCTGGGCGCTGTTCCTGAGTTCTTTTTTTGTCCAAGCTTAGCACTATACCACTTGAGCCACACCACCACTTTTTGGCTTTTTTGGTGGTTCCGTGGAGATAAGAGTCTTATGAGCGTTCCTGACCAAGTTGGCTTTGAACCGTGATCCTTAGCTCTCAGTCTCCTGAGTAGCTGGGATGATGGGCAGGAAGCCAATGTTATCCAACAAGAGGAAGGTGTTTTCACCATACAGTGTTGGAAAAAAATGGAATTCCAGAAAGTACTGGGGTAAGAGTGATTTCAGCTGTTTGGAACACAAACTTAATTTTTATATTTATTTTAAATATGTCAGTTTTGAGACACACCAAACTGAGTTGTTTATTTTTTTTTTAAACCAGCCACAGTCAAACCTACATAATCAGAGAATGTGACACTTCAAAGTATGGCCTGTAGTTATGCATACGTTTATTCAAAATATGCTGATAGGTTTCAAAACTGCATCTAGAATCCTGCTTTTGAGATCATCTAAAAAAAATAAAAATTCCTATTCCACAAGCTGTACAAGAAAGTCTTTTTTAAAAAAAAATGTCATAATTAACTCCCACACAGGAAGACCGCAAATGGTATATTATTCAATGTTATCATCTCCATCTTTGTGTTTAATCCTGTATATGAACGATTGCTCACCCTTACCCGTATAAATATAAATATATATATATATGTATATGTATCCGCACACAGTCACAGGATTAAGATTTATCTCGAGTGAGAATATCTCTGATAAGCAAATCAATGCATGAAATATGAAACAACTTCAAACCTATCTGTCCCTTTTTAAAATTGTTTTTTCTCTCCCCTTCTTCAGTTCAGAAGATAAGTTGGAGAGTTTCCGACAGATAAACCTCAGCCTGCAACTTCAGGATCTAGGCCCCTCGGGGGAGATCAGACTCATCTGCAAGCATAAGTGTGTTCCAAAAAAAAATTGTATTTGCAATGTGTGTCTATGAAGCTAGGTGAGATTATATATGTGTAGAATCCATATGATCTATTATTATATATAACATATTATTCATAGATAAATGGTGATGCATATTATATATTCATAGAAATATACATTTATATATTATAAATTCATCTATTTACATAAATTTGTGTATTTATATTATAAATATATAGGCATATATTTATAATATAAAATATATAAATTATATAATCACATATAATCATATATAACATCTCACCTAGCTTCATAGACACATATTGCAAATAGAAAACAGTTCCATAATCACCAGGAGCCACACCAGGGCTGGCAGGAAGTGAGACCTTGGGCCCGCCCACTCGCAGTGAAGATGTGCAGGGAGGGAGGGGGAGGGGCAGGGAGAGAGAGAGGTGTGCAAACACAGACATCCGCTGTGTGTGTTCACACGCAAAGGACAGGCCGACGTGGTGCAGAGGGGGTCACTCTGTGCCTCCTGCCAAGATCGCTGTGTGTCACACACTTACACACACATATCTACACACATGCACACATATACACACACGTATATATACTTATACACACACACACACATATATATATATACACACATGCACACATGCGTGAGGAGGGAAGGGCCAGAGCATGACATCATAAGGAGGAGAGAGTCAGAGTATGATGTCATGAGGAGGAAAGGGCCAAATCATGACATCATAAGGAGTCAGAGTATGACATCATAAGGAGGAGAGAGAACCAGAGTATGATGTCATAAGTAGGCTGGACCATGACATCATAAAGAGGACAGGGGCAAAGAATGATGTCACAGGAGGAAACAATCAAAAGCATGAGGTCATAAGGAGGGAAGGGCCAGAGTATGAGGTCAAGAGGGCCAAAGTATGACATCACAAGGAGGAAAGAGTCAAAGTATGATGTCATGAGGAGGAACAGGTTAGAGTATGACATCATAAGGAGGAGAGGGCCAAAGCATGGCATTATAGGGAGGGAAGCGAGTCAACACATGACATCATAAGCAGGAGGGGGCCAGAGTATGACATCATAAGGAGGGAAGAGCCAGACTATGACATCATGAGCAGGAGAAGGTTCGTGTAGGACGCGTAGGAGGCGAGGGTTTGCTTTGGGCAGGGTCAGGCCCGGGGTCAGGGCAGCCCGGCGGGAAGACGGCCCAGCCCACGGCCCTCCCCCGTTCCTGGGCTGGCTGCCAACGCTCTGCTCACGCCTATTCGGTGTCATTCAGAAGCCAGGGCTCGCTGACACACGCCGTGCGTGTGATCCGTCACAGCCGGGTACGCGCAGGGCCTTGCACTCCGTTGGGAAGCAGTGTCTGTTCACACACGTGTTCTGCACACGGTGTGTATATATATGTATATATATAACATATGATATATTATTATATGCAAACGTGTTTTTTACTGCCAGGTGCCAGTGGCTCCCGCCTGTCATCCTAGCGACTCAGGAGGCTGAGATCTGAGGATCGCAGTTCAAAGCCAGCCCAGGCAGGAAAGTCTGTGAGACTCTGATCTCCAACGAACCACCAGAAAACCAGAAGTGGTGCTGTAGCTCAAGTGATAGAGCACCAGCCTTGAGGGAAAGAAGCTCAGGGACAGTGCTCAGGCCCTGAGTTCAAGACCCAGGACCTACACACACACACACACACACACACACACAATCCATATTTTTGCCTATAGGTATAGACTGTCCTATCTTAGTATTGCATAATACTAGTTTGTAAATATATGAAAACTTAGATATCTGTTCAACAGTTGGATAGCTATGAGTTGATTATTATTATTATTATTATTATTATTATTATTATTTTGGCAGTACTAGTGTTTGAAGGCAGTACCTCATACTTACTAGGCAGGCCCTTGACCACCTGAGCCACATCCTCAGTGCTAAGATCATTCTGGATAGTTTCTACCAACATCATTCTTCTTCTCCTCCTCCTCCTCCTCCTCCTCCTCCTCCTCCTCCTCCTCCTCCTCCTCCTGCTCCTCCTCCTCCTCCTCCTCCTCCTCCTCCTCCTCCTCCTCCTCCTCTCCCTCCTCCTCCTCCCCCTCCCCCTCCTCCCCCCTCTCCCTCCCCCTCCCCCTCCCCCTACCCCTCCTCCTCCTCCTTTCTCTCTCTCACTGGAAAATTATTCCCATTGTTCTTTTCTCTCTCTCTCCCTGTCTCTTCCAATGCCACTCATTTCCCACCTCAAATGCCACTGCTGAATGTGGAGAGGGGGAAACATGGAGGCATCTAGAGAAAAGCAGAGGGCTTCTCCCAGACAAGCTGCTCCCTGGAAGAGACTGAGTTATCCTCAGTCTTAAAGATGGGGATTATTCACCCCCTTTCCAACCAGACACCACCCCCCCACTGGGAAGAAGTTTAGCAGGACCAGGAAGATATCCTGCATGTCTGAGATGCCACAGAGAACTCCAGACCACCCACGAGGAAGGAAACTCTTGAATTCCAAGGCTTTTTTTTCCCAGCGCTGTGTTAGACCTGAGCCCAGACGGAGAACACACCAGACCTCAGGCCTTCGAGATCCTTAGTGACAGACAACACAAGTGTGCTCATAACAAAGTCGATGGTGACTTAGCAACAATATTTACCATGGAAAAGTCAATCAAGGGTTTGGGAGCTACGCCAGGCCCAGTGGTGGTGGTGGGGGTGGGGGGGGTTGGGAAGGAAGTTCAGCCTAAATGAAGAACTAGAACAGCTTTTAAGTCAAAATATGCGGGATATTCCTGTCTACTTTGGCAAAAGGACACTGGAATGGTCAGATTCTGATTCGTCAGGAACCTCCACGCATGGAAAGTTCACTGGGGGCCTGGTGAGCTGCGTGTACGGTGGTGATGGACACTTCATTGCTCCTTGCAAGGTTGGATGTCTGCAGGCAATACAGAAGTCTCCTGCCCCACAGACACTTTCTCAGGGAGCGAGATCCAAGGCCCCGTGTCTGTCAACAGACCGAATGGTGCCTATTTCTGTCGCCTCTCAGTGGTGGTGGCTTTGTTCCCAGGGGAGGTTCCTTTAGAGGAAGCTGTTGACAGAAGACAGATTCAGAGATGGTTCAAACCCAAATGCCCCTCCGTAGAGGAATGGATCAAGAAAATGTGGTATATATACACAATGGAATTCTACGCCTCCATCAGAAAGAATGACATTGCCCCATTTGTTAGGAAATGGAAAGACTTGGAAAACATTATATTAAGTGAAGTAAGCCAGGCCCAAAGAAACATAGGTCCCATGGTTTCACTTATTTGCAATATCTAGTATATGCATGAGTCAAGCAGAAAAGGTCAGATAATGTGATGTTAGGAAAACGAACCCTTAGATATGTATTTAAATGTTTTTTTCTTTCATGCATTTGTTTCTAACGCATTTATAAGATTATTTCTTTGTTGCTTTGTATGTCCCTCCTCCACAGTATAACCCCTGCTTTCACTATATTTGATGTCGGTATAATTTGTGGAGGAGAAGGGGAAAAACAAGTCATTTAAGGATACAGGTAGACCGGATGCAACAATGAGAAGTACAAGTTGTCATGTCGAAAACGAACTTTACAACTTTGGTGCGGGGGTGGGGGGTGTGGGGGTGTGTGGAGGGGCAGCGGGGGTGGGGGTGGGGGGGAGGCTGGGAAGGGATGGGAAGGGTAAACAAAGGAGGAGGCTGCAATGTTCGATAAGAAATGTACTCATTATCTTGCCCATGTAATAGTAACCCCTCTGTATAGTATGTTCACAAAAAATAAAATTAAAAATTAAAAAAAAAGAAAAAGAGATTTAAAAGAAAAGTGAAAACAAAAACAAAAACAAAAACAAAAAAACTCCTTGCCTGGCCTGTCCACTGCTGGAGAAGTTTCTGGAGTGTCACCTGCTCACATCTAAGCCAATCACAGGCACCCAAAGGGATACAGACTCTTAGCTATTGGATAATGGTTTCCAGAGAATTCCCTGGATCACATCCCCAGCTTGTTTTACACAGGACACCGAGAAAGAAGGAGCAGGGTGATCTGAATGGAGGAAAGAGGTGAACTGTGCATCCTAGATGGTTGTGAAATGTTGGGACCAGATTGTTTCAAGTCTAGGTGAACATATTTTATTTCAAGAGTCTTTCCTTAAAAAAAAAACACAACATGTTGGCTTTCTTCCTTCTCTTGCATATTTCTACCCTTTCCTAAGAGAATGAACCTTCAGTTGGAACCAAAAATAAATTGCCATGTTATTAATAAATCTGAATTTGCCAAACATAAAATATAATACCTTCTGGTGAGTCTTAAAATTATCTGCGGGAGATAGAAAATATCTTAGCCCAGGAGGGTGGACTTGCTGTTGGATCTTCTCTTTATAAAAAAAAATAATAGTTGTGTCTTGCAAAATGCATTTCTGCTTCTCAGTGTGAGATTCAGTGTCCGCTTTTATGGGTGTGAATCTGTGTCTATATTTATGAATAGATGGTTTATTTTAATGATAATCCATATGTGGACATGGTGTCTACATTCACCCAAGATGAATGCCATGCACTGTCTGCGATCACTATACTATATTTATTTTATTATATATTATATATTATGCTTTATCAATTAATTTTTATTTTATTGCATTTATTATATAGTATATTCATATATGATATATTATGTATATTATATATATATATTTTGGTTAAATTCTTCTGAGGTTGGCATGGATACCACCGATTTCAGTTATGGAAATGGAAACCTGGAACTTATTCTTGGCAGAAAGCTCTGTGCCCTTGGATAAAGCCAACTTGCTCCACACACAGAGACCCAAGCTACAAAGTGCAGCCGAGTCACAATTCAAGATGGAGTTAAACGCATGATCTTTAGCTTATTACCAGATGTCAACACATCCCATGTCGGAATCGAATTTTGTTTTTTCCTAACTCCGCCTAAAAGGAAAGTAATCTTTTAAAACATTGCTTTAACAGGACTAGCACCTATTATAGAAATGGTACATGAAATGATTGTGAACATCTTTTTAAGAATCTTTTAATAATTTTGAGGCGATGGTTAAATGCAGATTTATAATTTATTTAGTTATTTATCTTGGTCAGTCCTGGGGCTTGAACTCAGGGCCTAGGCCTTGTTTCTGAACTTGTGTGTGCTCAAGGCTAGCACTCCTCTGCTTTGAACCACTTCTGTTCCTTGGGATTGATTCATTGGAGATCAGGGTCTCACGGACTTTCCTGCCCGGGCTGGCTTTGAACCCCGATCCTCAGTCCTCAGCATCCTGAGTAGCTGGGATGACAGGCATGAGCCACCGGCATGTAGCTAGCCCTGTGATTTGGATCTCACCTATGTGTTTATAAAGTTGTGTAGTGATTCAGCACACAGGCTGACTTTTGCCATTGTGGCAAAAGTGATCATCTCTGGGGTCCGCTCTGATCCTCTGATGGTGGGCTTTACATGCATTTGAACAAAAGGAACGTTAGGGAGTTGAGGCGTTCCTGAGGTTGGATGTACAAATGAGCAGGAGAGGGGCAGTCATAGGGGAAGGACCAAGAAGCCCGGTGCCTGAAGCATGAGATCTGTCAAACCAGCTTTGGAGTTCTCGATGACTGACAAAGCACAGAAGGAAAACAAAGTACTTACAGGTATTATAGCATAGTGAGGAGCCATACTCTGTAGCTAAGGCAAACATAGACAAATAAAAGCATATGCTCTAGTGTTCCTCTGTCAATTTAGAATGTCAATATTAAATCAACAACAACAAAAACACCATAAGACATCACAGGGGGCTGGTGGTTTATGCCTGTAAATCTTATCTACTTAGTGGCTGAGAGCTGGAGGATCATGGATTCCAAAGTAACCCAGCTTCAGGAGAGTCCTTCCTTCCTTCCTTCCTTCCTTCCTTCCTTCCTTCCTTCCTTCCTTCCTTCCTTCCTTCCTTCCCTCCTTCCCTCCTTCCCTCCTTCCCTCTCTCTTCCTTCCTTCCTTTCTTCCCTCCCTCCCTCCCTCCTCTTCTCCCTCCCTCCCTCCTCTCCTCCCTCCTTCCCTCCCTCCCTCTCTCCCTCCCTTCCTTCCTTCCTTCCTTTCAAATAACTGGCAAAAACAGGCCTTGGAGGCATGGACTATATGGTAAAGCACCAGGGCCTAGGCCGGCTTTAAAAAAAAAACAAACAACAAACTGTAGGAAAAATAATAAGACAACCCAGAAACTATCTTTTCCCCTCCCAATCCTAGATTATTGGATGATGTAAAACCCTATCAAGCTCTTATCTGTTTTTCTTTTCTTCCTTTCTGCTTTTAATTTTTATTGGCAAAAAATAGCGAGTCATGGGAGGGCTACTGGACTGAATCATCCAAGCGATAACCACCCTGGCCACTTCATTGATGAGAAACTATTGAACAAAATAAGAAAGGACAGAAAAAGGAAAAAACAAAACCCTGACAACCAAATCTCTCTGTGACAAGTGGGTTTCGAATCACCAAGGAGGAGACCTTTAGAGAATACAGAGGCGGTTCCTGTCTGCAGCCAGGGTTTTCCCTGTGCAAACCCATAAAGGGTGACCCCCAGATCAGGGGCCTGAGAACCTTCATCCCAAGGAGGAGCAGATGCACGTCCCCCCGGGATGCCTGAGGCTCCAGATGCGAACCCCCCTGACCTCCTGCCCGGAAAACTGCCCCGTGCTGTCCCCACCTGGTCACCGCCTGGAAGGTCCGGGTTGCCACATCCCAGTGGCTGCTCCTGAGCTAGCCAGGGAGTGACCACTGCTGGACGCTGGGAGGGATGGGAAGAATGAGATGTGGTGTGTATTTCCTTTCTTCCTTCCTTCCTTCCTTCCTTCCTTCCTTCCTTCCTTCCTTCCTTCCTTCCTTCCTTCCTTCCCTCCTTCCTTCCTTCCTTCCTTCCTGCCTGCCTGCCTTCTTTCCTTTCTTCCCTCCTTCCCTCCCTCCCTCTCTCTTCCTTCCTTCCTTTCTCTCTCCTTCCTTTCTTCCTTCCTTTCCTTCCTCCTTCTCTTTCTTCCTTCCCTCCTTCCCTCACATCCCTCCCTCCCTCCCTCCTTTCCTTCCTTCCTTCCTCCCTCCCTCCCTTACTTCCTTTCCTCCTTCCTTCCCTTCCTTTCTTCCTTCCCTCCTCTTCTTCCCTGCCTCCCTTTTCCTTCCTTTCCCTCTCTTTGCTTTCTTCCTCCCTCCCTCTTTCTTCCCTCCCTCCCTTCGTTCCTTTGTTCCTTCTTTCCTTCCTTCCTTCCTTCCTTCCTTTCTTCCTTCCCTCCCTCCCTCTTACTTCCTTTCTCTCTCCTTCCTTTCTTCCTTCTTCCCTCTCTTCCTTCCCTCTCTCCCTCCCTCTTCCTTCCTTTCCCTCTTTTTCCTTCCGTCCTCCCTCTTCCTTCCCTCTCTCCCTTTGTTCCTTCCCTCTCTCCCTCCCTCTTCCTTCCTTTCCCTCCTATTCCTTCCTTCCTCCCTCTTCCTTCCCTCTCTCCCTTTGTTCCTTCCTTCCTTCCTCCTTCCTCCCTTTGTTCCTTCCTCCCTTCCTTCCTTCCTTCCCTCCCTCCTTCCCTTCCTCCCTCTTCCTTCCTTTCTCTCTCTTTCTTTTCTTCCTTCCTCCCTCTCTTCCTTCCCCCTCCCTCCCTTCATTCCTTCCTCCCTCCCTTCCTTCTTCCTTCTCTCCCTCCCTCCCTCTCTCTTCCTTCCTTTCTTCCTTCATCTCTCCTTTCTTCCTTTATCCCTCCCTCCCTCCTTTCCCTCCCTCCCTCCCTCCCTTCCCTCCTTCCCTCCCTCCCTTCCTTCCTTTACCTGGGTCTTGAGCTCAGGCCTGGCACTGACCCGAGCCTCTCTGTGCTCAGGTCTAGAACTCTTTACTACTTGGAGCCAGAGCTCCACTGGTGGCTCTTTCTGAGTAGTTTACCAGAGTCTCGTGGACTTTCCTGCCTGGGTTGGCTTCAAACCGCGGTCCTCAGCGGGGGATGACAGGCATGGGCCACCGGCACAGCCGCCATGTCTTCAGCCCATTCCCTAGAAGATGTTCTCCTCTCCCCACGTTTCCTCCTGTTTGTGACTCGGTTGGCCCTCTAGATTCCCCTTCCTTGGGCAGGGCCTGGCCTAAAAGGATGCCCTCTGCCCTTGGCACCATCCTTCAGGTGATGCTTTCTGTACAGAGTCCCTTTGCAAGGAATCAGATTGGGTATATATAATATAATATATAATTATATATAGCATTACATAATATATAACATATTATATAATTTAACATATAATATATTATATATAATTATATGGTTATATTAAAAATATATTATACGTATTATATCTATATTAATTCTTTCAATGGACCCTCAGGTACAGGAGAGCTGTCATTTCTCACTGCTTCCTGGAAGGAAGACAAGGTGAGTAGACTTCAGAATCCAGTGTCTGCTAGCCCCAAGATGCCCATTTGCCCAGCAGCAGAGGATGCAGAGTTTGTGTGGCAGTGGCAGCTATTCTCAGGGTACGTGGAAGCAAGGAACATCATCTACCATGATGCTTTGCTCTCCCCAAGTTGGCGTTCATTGGGTCAATAAAAAAAAAAAAAACAGAAGATGGAAAAGCTCCAGGCTTGATTTCCCAACTTTTTTCCCTTGGTCAATACATTCTGCGTGTCAGATTCAGGAAAAGAAAGAAAGAAAGAAAGAAAGAAAGAAAGAAAGAAAGAAAGAAAGAAAGAAAGAAAGAAAGGAAGGAAGGAAGGAAGGAAGGAAGGAAGAAAGAAAGAAAGAAAGAAAGGAAGGAAGGAAGGAAGGAAGGAAGGAAGGAGGGAAAAAAGGAAGGAGGGAAGAAAGGAAGGAAGGAAGGAGGGAAGAAAGGAGGGAAGAAAGGAAGGAAGGAAGGAAGAAAGAAAGAAAGAAAGAAAGAAGGAAAGAAAGAAAGAAAGAAAGAAAAAACCTAAGATGAAAGGCAAGAGCAGTCAGCTTGGTGACACAGGTCTCAGAATGGCAAGAACACAGACATGACAGAGGCTACAGTATCTTTTGGTAATCAAGTGGGAAATGGACATGAACAATCCTGAAGAAATTACTGGACCACTGTACCTCACTCTTCCTCTCTCTTCCCTAATAATGCTTTTTAGCTCTACCACTTCATACGTGTGAGCAAGTAGAGGGTTGGTATATGTCATCCCAGCTACTCAGGAGGCTGAGAGCTGAGGATCCTGGTTCAAAGCCAGCCTGGGTAGGAAAGCCTATGAGATTTTAATATCCAATTAACCAAAGCAACCACAAAAGTGGAGTTGTGGCTCAAGTGGTAGAGCACCAGCCTTGAGCAAAAAAATAAAATATAAAGTAAAAAATAAAATAGAAACGTAAAATAAATAAATCTAAAATAAATAAAAGGCCCAGGCAGCAACTCCTTGGTACCACCCTGAACTCTGTAAATACGTTTACTTCATTATTTTGGATCAATGTGATACATTCTACAAAGTTGGTGATCGCAGGAAGGAAGGCTTTTCTGCAAATTTGCTGGGCTGTGGCTTGATGATCGGGTTCCATGATTGGCGATCGAGCAGGAGTTGGTGGTTTGGATGTGTTCACACTGTGTGTTCACCGATTGGTGGTGGGTTGTGGTTGCATTTTTAGATTCTCTTCCATTCTGGTTGAGCTCAGCTGTCTCCTGGGTCCAGGGAATTATAACTCATACCAAAATAAAATAAAATAAATAAGTCCAATTCAAGTTCTTGCTTGTATTACTGTCTTTCTTATCACTATACACCAAGGGGGTCACAGACTTGAATGTAGGTAGCAGTTTCATTGGAGATATATTTGCTCAAGTGATAGGAATAAAGGTTTTGATAATATTCAGATTTCCAGAGGGGGTCAGGAGAAAGCCATGGAAGCTTTAAACGTGGGTTTTTGTTTTTGGGGGGGACTTTGGGGGGATAATTTCTACAAAGCCTTTTGAAGCACTGAATGGGTCCCAAATGTCTGTTTGCCACATATAAACGATGTACATTTAACAACAACCACAAAGATACAGTTTCCTTTATCGTTATTATAAGTCCACTTGGGCTTACAGTCAATAATTTTTATTTATCCCATGTTTTCAAGTTGCAGCATTTTCAAGTCCTTGAGTATTATGGTTTTTCTTTTCCGTCAGAAATCTCCTACTTTATTTCTCCCTCGGTTAAAATAAATAAATAAAATGACTCACTCTACATTCCTTATTTGGGTCCCCCCCCCAATTCCTTTTATCTGGGTCTGGAGACTGAGCCTGCCCACATTGCCTTCCCTCCTCCCCTGGGGACAGCCATCTTCCAGAACTTTCATGAGAATATGTGATGCATCAGTATGACAAATCGGGAGTCACATGGATGAGATGAGAGAGAGAGAAAGAGAGAGAGAGAGAGAGAGAGAGAGAGAGAGAGAGAGAGAGAGAGAGAGAGAGAGAGAGAGAGAGAGAGAGAGAGAGAGGTCCCAAAGAAAGCGGCCTGCTGGTGGATCTCTGCAGTTGCTGTCAACTTAGGAAAGAGAACATTCTAGATTCTGAGGGTTTGGTTTTTCCAGATGGAGATGATAAAAAACAAATAAAGGAACAATTTTTCCAGAACAGAGACTTTGTCCTGATAGGTGAATATATGTAGATAGATCTCTCTCTACATGGATAATGCATGTATATATAAATTTATATATACATGTACCTATACATCTATTTACACACATGTATTATCCAAATGTAGATATTCATGTAGACATATATATGACTATGCACACTTATATCTCGGTATATACATATATAAATATGTTGTATATGGGTAGGTATACATGTATGCTTATATATACTTATATAATTTTATATGTATATATTTATATTGTATACACATACATATCTGTATACATGCATGGATACATGTGTGTGCACATATATACATATATGGTATATGTGTATATATCAATATGCATGTATAGATAGACATATATATGTATCTATGTACTATCTCTCTCTCTCTCTCTGTGTCTACCTATCACCCTTGGTTTTAGAATTCAAATCTTTTGAATACAAGAAAGAGGGCTTAAAAAATAAGAAGTACTCAGAAGTTTAGCCTAATGATCCAATTACAAACTAGGCTCTGCACATTGTCCATCATCCTTCCCCGGCTTTTTAAACAATAATGTAGCCCTCAAAGAGAGAATTGGGTGCCCCATGGTACTGGAGTGAATCGGAGCCACATTTGCTTGGATGTAAGCCTTCTTCTTCCACGTGATGGGTAATGGTTTTGCACCTGTGTTTTGCTGTAATTTTCTCTCTCAATCTCTCTCTCTCTCTTTTAAACCAGCAAAAGGCCTGGGCGGGGGGGGGGGGAACTCGACTCATCTTTGGCCTCCAGCCAAGCCAATAAACAAAATGTCATTAATCATTGTCACTTGTCAATTCTCCACCTCAGAAATGGTCTTTTTGTTGGTGTGACTTAAAAAGAAAAAACCACAAGGGAAAATGGATGAATTTTGTGTGGGAGACCTGAGGCTAAGTTTACAAAGGTGCATATACGTATACATACATATATATTAAAATATACATGCATGTATATAGATCACATATTTACGTATGTATATATTTCAAGAAGAGAAAATGGCAGCATTGAAATGCAGATGATGGCTGATTTCTAGCTGGGAGATCAAAATTATGTGCTTGCTTCTGATTGGTCATCCAATGAGCATGGATGCATTTGTATTTCAGCCGAACGCGTTGGGAATTTCTTCTGTGGGTTGGTTGTGAGTTCAGGTAAGGTGTGGTAGAATTTAATCTAAGATTTAGGTCAAGTCTAGAATTTAATGTAAAAACAGATGGTTCCTAAATTCTTCATAGACTCAGTCCACAGCATGAGCCCCTCCCAAACAAAACAGACAAATGAGCCTGCGTGCCTAGCTCTTCATTCTATTAAAAAAAAAAGTAAGAATAGAGCATAGGTTAAGCCAGGAACCTTATTATTTCCCTCCACAATGTCATCTTAAGTGGAGACCATCAACATTTGATCGCACAAGATATCCAAGATACTCCGTGGATAAGATCTAACCAGCTTTGCAACGATTCTAAGCTGTGGCCCAGTACTGACCAGAGCGGGAAACATAGGAGATGGGGAAGAAGACGCTATCTGAGCCCAAGAATTCAAGATTGGGTCAGGAGCTTGTGGTTCATGCCTGTCATCCCAGACACTCAGCACCAGGCTGAGAATGAAGGATTGAGGCTGAGCCAAAGCCAGCCTGGGAAGGAAAGTCTGTGAGACTCTTATCTCCAATGAACCACCAGCAAAAAAAAGCTGGAAGTGGAGCTGTGGCTCAAGTGGTAGAGCACCAGCCTTAAGCAAAAAAGGAGCTTGGGGACAGCGCCCAGGTCCTGAGTTCAAGCCCCAGGACCAGCATCAACCAACCAACCAACCAACCAACCAATAATCAATCAATCAAGATGGAAATGATACAGACTCTGGATCATGGATTTGGTTGTGTTGTGTGTATGTGTGTGGGGGGAATGAAGGACTCTAGAGTCCCCTTTATAGCTGTTGTCCTGAAATGTATTACACTATTTTGCTTTTAAACATTTAACTCTCATCAGCTCAGCAGTTCTACTGTGTGTCTATGGGGGTAGGGGCAGGGAGGGGATGAGCAATTAATGTATCACCAAAAGTCATTGTGATATTAAATGCGTTTGTAATGAGTTGTGCTCACAGGAAGCCACACCAACTTTGATCTTCTACATTTCCATTATATGAAAATACATCTATATCTGTCTATATTTGTATCTATCTATCTATCTATCTATCTATCTATCTATCTATCTATCTATCTATCTATATCTATCTATCTATCTATCTATCTATCTATCTATCTATCTATCTATCTATCTATCTATCTATCTATCTATCTATCTACCTACCTACCTATATTTCTATCTATCTATCTATCTATCTATCTATCTATCTATCTATCTATCTATCTATCTATCTATCTATCTATCTATCTATCTATCTATCTATCTATCTATTTATCTATCTATCTATCTATCTATCTATCTATCTATCTATCTATCTATCTATCTATCTATCTATCTATCTATCTATCTATCTATCTATCTATCTACCTACCTACCTATATTTCTATCTATCTTTCTATCTATCTATCTATCTATCTATCTATCTATCTATCTATCTATCTATCTATCTATCTATCTATCTATCTATCTATCTATCTATCTATCTATCTATCTATCTATCTATCTATCTATCTATCTGTCTATCTATCTATCTACCTATCTTTGTATCTATCTATCTATCCATCTATCTATATTTGTATCTATCTATCTATCTATCTATCTATCTATCTATCTATCTATCTATCTATCTATCTATCTATCTATCTCTCTCTCTCTCTCTCTCTCTCTCTCTCTATCTATCTATCTACCTACCTATATTTCTATCTATCTATCTATCTATCTATCTATCTATCTATCTATCTATCTATCTATCTATCTATCTATCTATCTATCTTTCTATCTATCTATCTATCTATCTATCTATCTATCTATCTATCTATCTATCTATCTTTCTATCTATCTATCTATTTCTCTCTCTCTCTCTCTCTCTCTCTCTCTCTCTCTCTCTCTCTCTCTCTCTCTCTCTATTTCTATCTCTATCTCTGTGCTATCTATATGTGTATCTTTTTCCCCCTGAGGGTAAAATGTTTCCTTTGATCAGATTACAATGTCTTTCTCCTGCACTTCTATTCTGGTACTTGGATATTGACCCCTTTTAGCTAGTAAACTAAATCACTAGTATAAATGTATTAGCTCTATTCCCAAAGGTAGAGCCCTGGACTTTCGTTTTGTTTTCAGAAGATGTAAAAATGGCAGCGAATTCTTGGAAGAAATCAACCATTAACCACCCGGTGAGTATATTTGTCTATTTGCTCCTGGCCCGCATGCTATCCCAGGCTTCTAAAAATTAATTTGTTGCTAGATTACCTTTTTATATATATTATTATATTGAATAATATGAGATTTTGAGTGGCAAGAAACGAACAACAACAGGGTAATTCTCAGGCAGTATATGAGGCCATTCCCTCTCTAATCTTTCCTAGGGCTCTTTTGCATGTAAAGTGTCTTTTTATTAAGTTATGGAAATTGGAACCCATTTCTTGGTTTCTCAAAACAATTATTATTTTTGTCTGTATACTAGAGGTGTTTATGCCTTCTCCTCTCTCTCTCTCTTTCTATTATAATGGCTTTTCTCATGATTATGTTGAGGATTCTGCTCTCTGACTAAAAAATGTCATTTTATCTTCCCTTTAGTTTTGTATTCTTCCTTTTCCCCGAGATTCTGTGGTGAGGCTCTTTGGATTTGGGCTGGCTCTTGAAAAGACTTTTGTCCTGTCTCCTTTTTTGAGACGGGTTCTTTCATGAAAGATAACATCAAATAGGTCAATATGCACTCGGATCCCATCAGAATACTTTTTGGATATGTTGTTATAGTTTTGTCTTCTAAAATATAAGTGTACTACACATTATAAATTATGTAACATATTATATAGCTATAGCATATGTTACAGATGATTGTTATGTAATAACTTCATATTATTAAAAAAAATCTTTCTTTGGAGATGCGGAATATCGGTGGATACACTAAAAGAAACATTTTCACCTTTTCCATTCTTCTATTCGACTGGGCTGTGAGATAAACTCTCTTGTGTTTGTCATCTGAGATGATAAACTAAAGGTAACTTTGTGTGTGTGTGTGTGTGTGTGTGTGTGTGTGTGTGTGCAGAAATCATTTTCAGGTGTAATTAAGAGAGGAGTAAGAGTTCGTTATTTCTCTCTGTTATTGCGAGAGAAGTGAGAATTCGTTATCTGCTCCTTAACTATTCAAACAGATGTCTCATTAATGACCAAGCCTTTTACCTGTTTCAGTGTATATATTGCTATTAAATTTGTTATTCAAAAGGCCTCTTGGGTTACAGCTGTTGCTGCCCTCTGCTCTTCACCTTCTATATATCTCAATTAATCAAGGTATGTCTGATTGTCTTATTACTATTTTTTATCCTTATACCTTACAATGGTAATGTGTGACCCTCTTCTAGTTTAACTGAGACTTGTCAAGTTTTCCCTTTTGTGCTACTAATCCAGCCATTTTGGAAATTACTGTAGGGGGCACATAAATGTGTTAAATGGTTACAATTTCCTCTTGAATAACCTCTTTCTTCATTATGTGAGTTTTATCTCTACACAATCATCTAGCATGAAGACATGGTTTAAACCCAGTATTGGTGTTGGGCACTGGAGGCTCAGGCCTGTCATCCCAGCTACTCAAGAGCCTGAGATCTGAGTATTAGGGTTCAAAGCCAGCCTGGGCAGGAAAGTCCGTGAGACTCTGATCTCCAGTGAAGCACCAGAAAACTGGAAGTGGAGCTGTGGCTCAAGTGGTAGAGCACCAGCCTTGAGTGAAAGAGCTCAGGGACAGCGCCCAAGCCCTGAGTTCAAGCCTCATGATAAAATAACAACAACAACAACAACAAAAAGAAAGAGCAAAACCAGTACAAAATTGTTTTCTAATCAGACACCCAGAGGAAATCTTCAACCAAAGCGTACATACAACTACCAAGTGTGAAAACCCTGCTAATAATGAATTCACAGTTTTTGTAGCACTATATATCATTCTTTCCTGAGATTTATTTTGCTCAAATATTTCCCCTCTTGACACTGCTGATAATGGCAGAAATTCCAGGTTAGTTATGTCGCGAGAGAGCACAAAGCATATTGGGTCACTAAGCATCTTTCTTATTCTTTACACTTTGAGTGGATAATATTATTCTACAGGCAGAAAGGATATTTTCACTTGGTACTGCCTATCTCTTATTCAATCTGGTCATAAATATAAAAGAGTCTTAAATAAACACACACACACATATGCTAACCGTGGAAGGTGGCCAATGAATTATAGAATACAAAACGACTCCCTTGTAGTTAGCCTGGGTCCCTGTGTGTATAAAATTGTGGTGCTGTGTGAACAGACTTTCTTTCTTTCTTTTTCTTTTTTTTTGAAAAGACTTTTCCTGAATAAAATTCCATACCGTGTACGAAACGGAGACCTTGAAGTTAAAGCTTTTCATTTTGATGAAAGCGCGTTTACTACTTGAAGATTCCGTGTGCAACGTTCTGCTCAGCCTCTTCCCGCTCGCCCTGCAACCCTGAGTTCTGACACTCTTCCCGGCTTATGGCAGGCTGCTCGTGGATGGGGTTGGGGTGAGTGGGGAGGGGTATAGATGGAAGAGGAATTCCTATTACTTTGTTACCCGGGCTGTGATTGGAATTCAAGCAGCAGGCAACACTTGAGATGTATTGAGCCCCAAATGTGACTCTGGCATCCGTGGACAGCGAACACAGAATCGGATATTTGAGTTGTCTCCACTTGAATCATTATTCAATTAAATCGTAGTATTATGTGGTGTTAATCCATAACACGATTACTTAATATCTATTATAGTATTAAATGATATGATAAATTATTATTCATTTAGACATCAACTTGGTTCTATATCCACTTAAGTTTTAAAGTTGTAACAACTCCTTTGTGCAAGATAATTTGAAACACACACACACACACACACACACACACACACACACACACACACACACACACACACACATACCTGTTTTAAATGACCAGCACCGTTCTCTCCCAGACATCAAAATTGATCTAGCTGGTCTTCTAAAAATATGTATTTTTTAAAAAATCGCATTCTTATCACACCTCAAAGGATGTTAACAAAAAAGAAAGCAAAAGGTCAGTTAAACACACCAGCTGCTGTGATGCTTCTGCATTTTGTCACTGGTCCTGAACAGGAAAAATCAGCCCGGCTTTTCCACTTGTAATAGTTCTGGCAGGTTTCAGTTCCCCCGATGACATGAAAATAAGAGAAGACTAAAAATACCTTTCTCGTCATCTCCCTTGGATCTCATCTTGAAGGCTGCAATAGACTTAATGCGCTCATTTATCCAGAAAAAGGGCATCTCCTCCACCCAGACGGTCACACGCTCTGGAGATTCGGGTGAACTGAGGGATTGTGCAAGAACTTTTCTTCTCTAAGAGGATCGCCCCAAACCCTTTATAACTCACGACCTCCGGGTAAGTATATGTAAATATAGATAGGTAAATTTATCTATTAAGTTGATAAAAATGATCTCTGTCTCTAAATAAATTCACATGAGCAAATTTATAAACCAGTGTATAGATTTATATTTTTACACGTAAACATAGTAATATATGAATATTTAATAGATGAATACATATATATGTACATATAACTTCTCTTTTAGTCTGTTTTTATCATACCTAATGTAACTCAGTGGCTTCATTTACAACTACCTGGCTTTTTGTTCTGATGATTTGAAGCAAGTGAGAAGAACTTGTGTTGGATGTCCAGGACATAATTACTCATAATTACTCATCAGTGTGTGTGTGTGTATTTCAAACTCTGGACCTGGGTGCTGTCCCTAAGCTCTCTTTTGCTCAAGGCTGGTGCTCTACCACTTGAGCCACAGCGCCACTTCTGGTTTTCTGGTGGTTCATGGAGATAAGAGTATCATGGACTTTCCTGCCCAGGCTGGCTTTGAGCCTCGATCCTCAGATCTCAGCCTCCTGAGTAGCTGGGATGACAGGCATGAGCTGCCAGGCCCCAGCTTGGGTTTTCTGTTTCTATTCGTTGGTGTGAGTCAAGGCTTGCGAAGTTGATCACATGTAAAATAAGACAGGAAGTCAGAAGCGAGACAAGCTGGGTGTTAGGAAGATCAGATATGTTGGAACAAAGCAGAAGAGTCTGGGCTACGGGGAAATGCAGTGTGTTAGTATTGGGCAAAGAGTTATGTGTGCTAGTGGTTATTTTTACTTACATACACATCAAACCGAGAAGATGCGGTTTATATTTACTGTACTTTGTTTATTTATTTATTTTTGGCTGCCATCTGACACAATCGTTAACTCCGAAGATTAAATAAGGAACGGATTGAACGGCAACGTCAAATTCCTTATTAGCAAATTGCTAGGTACGAATGTGTGTGTGTGTGTGTGTGTGTGTGTGTGTGTGTGTGTGTGTATCTATTTGTACATAGACAAGACAACCCTCCCCCGTAAATCTGCAACCCAAAGCTGCTGGTAACTTTGTTTAAAAATAAATAAATAAAGTGAAAACTCTGCACACCGTTAATTTCTTTGGAGTGACATTCCGATGATAGCCGAGCAGATGGGATCGCGGGATTGTTCTAGCAAATTTATCATAAAAAATGCATCCGACACCTGTGTAATTTGCCTAATCATTTTCCCCTAATAAGCTCCTACCATTAATTATGCACGATTTCCACAATGCAATCAGGATAAAAGTAAATCTGATGACTTAATACCCTTCAGAAATAAATAAATAATCGGCTCACGGGCCACCTTCCCCTCCCCCTCCACACACGTACACACACACAGGCACGCACACACACACACACACACACACACGCACCAGGCCTCTTTGTGTGTAGCCTTTTTATTTTTAGTTAATTAGGGGGAGGAAATAAAAGAAGAGGGGGTACCCATAGAGTCAGCAGAAAGGAAGTGGAGGAGTTGGTGGGCGATGGATGGACAGAGAGGAATTCTCCCTTTGGAGTTTAGAGTGTTAACTCATGAACAAATGGTAGGGAACATTTGCTTCTCCTTCTTCTCTTCCTGACTCTCATCTACCCTCCCCTACATCCTCCCTACCCCCCCCCCAGTAGAAAACAGATGCTGGAGTGTTTTTCAACCATCAGGTGGCTGACTGCAGGACCTCTGTGGATATAATGAGGATCAACTTCTCCAAGGCCGCTGCCTTGTGGTGCCGTCCACCTGTCACTCCATTGTGTGCCCAGAATTCACTTTGCTAAATGAGATTTTTACAGATCCCACGGAAATCTACCCTGCAGCGTCTCCTCTCTCTCTCTCTCTCTCTCTCTCTCTCTCTCTCTCTCTCTCTCTCTCTCTCTCTCTCTCTCTCTCTCTCTCTCTCTCTCTGAGCTTCAATTAGCTAAAGATTAATTATCTGAGAATAGGAGTGGAAGTTTTTTTTTTTTGATGACTTTTCAACTGACCTGCAAAGGGGAGAAAAAAAAAAGAGGAAAATAATGTTTTAAAACATTCAAAAATGGAATGAAAGGAAAAAGGATGGTTCGGGTGGTTTTGGTTTTTTTTTTTTTTTTTTTTCCCACATAGGCCTGAGGTGTGGGGGGGGGGGGGGAAGGAAAAGGAAAAAACACAACAATGTGATCATTTAAAGGTGCTCCACATCATCCCCACCTCGCTCCGGAATGGAATTAACTAGCACTAAAAGCTGTCAAATTAAAGGTTGACTTCCTCTTAAATGTCACCAAATAGTCTCTTTCTATTTTCCCCTTTCTTCTTAGAGTTTTTAAAATCTCTCCTCTCCCCCTCTCTCCTCCCTCTCCTCTCTCCCCTCCCTCTCCTCTCCCCCCTCTCCCCTCCCTCTCCTCTCCCCCCTCTCCCCTCCCTCTCTCTCTCCCCCCTCTCCCCTCCCTCTCCTCTCCCCTCTCTCCCCTCCCTCTCCTCTCTCCCCTCCCTCTCCTCTCCCCCCCTCTCCCCTCCCTCTCCTCTCCCCCTCTCCCTCCCTCTCCTCTCCCCCCCTCTCCCCTCCCTCTCCTTTCCCCTGTCTCCCCTCCCTCTTCTCTCCCCTCCCCTCTCCTCTCCCCCCTCTCCCCTCCCTCTCTCTCTTCCCCCTCTCCCCCTCCCTCTTCTCTCCCCTCACTCTCCTCTCCCCCCTCTCCCCTCCCTCTCCCTCCCTCTTCTCTCCTCCCTCTCTCTCTCCCCCTCCCCTCCCTCTCCTCCCCTCCCTCTCCTCCCTCCCTCTCCTCCCCTCCTCTCCCCTCCCCTCTCTCCTCTCCCTCTCCTCTCCCTCTCCCCTCCTTCTCCCCCTCCCCTCTCCTCACCCTCTCCCCTCCTTCTCCCCTCCCCTCTCCTCACCCTCTCCCCTCCTTCTCCCCTCCCTCTCCTCCCCTCTCCCTCCCTCTCCCCTCCCTCTCCCCCTCCCTCTCCCCTCCACTCCCCTCCCCTCTCCCTCCCCCTCTCCCATCCCCTCTCCTCTCCCTCTCTTTCTCCCCCTCCCCTCCCTCTCCTCTCCCCCCTCTCCCCTCCCCTCCCTCCTCCCCTCCCTCTCCCCTCCCCTCCCTCTCCTCACCCTCTCCCCTCCTTCTCCCCTCCCCTCTCCCCTCCCTCTCCTCCCCCCTCTCCCCTCCCTCTCCCCTCCCCTCTCCTCTCCTCTCCCCTCCCTCTCCTCTCCCTCTCCTCTCCCTCTCCCCCTCCCCTCTCCCCTCCCCTCCCTCTCCTCCCCCCTCTCCCCTCCTGTCCTCTCACACACCACACCTGCCCTTGCACGCAGACATTTCCGACTGCTGTTGGCTCTTCTCCAGCCAGGCCGGGTGTCACTCCCGGTGACTTGTGTCACCGCGGATACCGCACACCCGGCAAGTGACACACATTGTCGGTGTGGGTGTTGCACTAATAGATGGTGGGCAGGTGAGGCGGCTCGTGCAAGGCCGCCGCCCCCCGGCTGTGAGAACTCGGTTCGGGATATTCTGTAGGACTGACACACACACACACACACACACACACACACTCATACAGACACACACAAGCATTCATACACAGTCACGCATACACACACACATAGACACACACACATTCATACATACACACACGTACACACTCATACAAACACACAAACATACACACTCATATTCATACACCCTCACAATGCGTTCACAGACTCATACAGATATACACACACATACCCACACACTCACACACACTAACATTCATACGCATGCACATACACACATACACATCATGAGACCCACAGACATACACACAAACACACACATACGCACTCACACATTCATCTACACTAATACAGACATACACACATACACATTCAGACACACACTCTCATTCTCACACGTACCTACACTCACACATACACATTCACACTCAGACATGCATGCATACATATTCACACACCCAAACACACATTCCCACACTCACATTCTCACACATGCACACACACTCACACACATTTGCACTCAAACGTAGACACACACCCACACATATGCATACTGACGCAATCATCCACACATCCACACCCCACTCATACACACACTCATGGTTATACATGGACACTTACACACTCACACACTCACACACACACACATATGCATACTGACGCAATCATCCACACAATCCACACCCACTCATACACACACACTCATGGTTATACATGGACACTTACACACTCACACACTCACACACACACACACACACACACACACAGGGTTCTCCACTGGGGAGGAGCTACCCAATACTTTAGGTTTTCCAAATTTTAACTCTCACTGCAAAATACAGAACATAAGAGCTATACTCTGACCACAAATAGGTATGAGTGCTCATTTATCTTCACTCATATTTATATCCATTCAGATCATGAGGACGCTGCGTTTTGATGGTTCCCACCCCTCATCCTTCCCCCCCCCCAGTTCTCCCCCACCTCCCCTCACTTGCCTACATTTTGGGGGACAGTGCCCTGAATTTCACGCACTTCGTGCATTCTGCCTTCTCTCCCGTTCCTGGCAGCCCAAGTCCTGGGTGGGACTTGGGTAGAAGAGGAAAACTGGCCAGCTCAAACTTCTTCTCGAGAAAAGCATTTGGTAATGTGGGCTTCAACACTGGGGCTACCTGACACCTCCTGTGAGGGAGGGGGAGGGAGGGAAAGAGAGAAGGAAGGGAGGAAGACAGGGAGGAAAGAGGGAAAGAAGGGAGGAAGGGGAAAGAAAGGATTTAGGAAAGAGAGGGGGAATAAAGGAAGGAAAGAGAGTGAGGGAAGGGAGGAGAAAAGAAGGAAGGAAGAACACAAGGAAGGAAGGAAGGAAGGAAGGAAGGAAGAAAGGGAGAGAGGGAGGGAGGGAGGAAGGAAGGAAGGAAGAAAGGAAGGAAGAAAGGGAGGGAGGGAGGGAGGGAGGATGGGAGGAAGGGGGGAGGATAGAAGGAAGACAGGGAAGAAGACAAGGTGGAAGACAGAGAGAGGGAAGAAGGAAGGAAGGAAGGAAGGAAGAGAGGGAGGGAGAGAGGGAGGGAGGGAAAGGAAGAGTTCAAGAGAGTTAACCAAAGTGAAATCAGAGTATATTTCAGAAAGAAAATATGGTATGATCTCCATCTTCTATATAAAGCAGGTGACCTCATCATAGTAGAAAGTGTTTTGTTGCTTTACCTAGGTTTACCTAGAGAGAGAGAGAGAGAGAGAGAGAGAGAGAGAGAGAGAGAGAGAGAGAGAGAGAGAGAGAGAGAGAGAGAGAGAGAGAGAGAGAGAGAGAGAGAGAGAGAAAGAGAAAGAGAGGGGGGGAGAAGAGGGAAGAAGTTGGTCAAAAACACAATCACGTGTCCACAAATACTCATTCGATTTCATCTGTCTCTGGAGACACATACGACATTTTAAATGTAGTTTAGGTGTTTACGGAAGCAGTCTTTCTGGGTGTCATTTCTCCTCGCGCGTGTGTAAACTCTAAGCCGGTTGGTAGATCTCACACACCACAGGAGAGTAACGGATACCCACACTGTGTATGACGCTGGGGCTGGGACATGTTACCCCCTCTGCACAGGAACCCCACGAACGGTTGCCAGTACGATGTCTAGTGACCCAAACCACATCTTCCTGGCTTGGAAGTCTCCAGTGCTAAAACCCCCACCACGAGGAGAGGTTTGTACTTAACGAAGATACTTCTCTAATTACTTCTTTAATTAATAAATTCAAACGTTCCATCAAGTCATGTGGAGAAAAAAATAGCATTCTTAGCTGGTTTGGCAGCAATACCGCAATTATCCGGTTCATTGATTTTAAATATGCACGAGCGTTCGAAAGAACTCGAGTGTTCGTTCATTCGATAGAATGTCAACATTCAAAGGATTTGAAGATAGACGCATTTTTAATGTTTGAGGAAGTTTAGAAACAACATGCAACATTCTCCTAGCAAGCGGCGTATACGTGCGTACACCTATATACACATTTGCACACCTACACATATACACACATTTGCACACAGGTACACATATACAGACAACACATACACACACACACACACACACATATATATATATGCATATAGGTAATTACATACATACACACAAACATAGAGAACCATACATCTACATTTGCATATATATATACCTTTTGTGATTGCAAGAATGCACTACCATGTTCAGCTATGCTATGTAGATATGTATGCATGTATGCATTCATGCATGTATGTATGTATGTATGCATGCATGCATGCATGCATGTAGGTATGTGTTGCTCTTCCAGGTCCAGAGAATTGTTGTCATATAGAGTAGAGGATACATAAAAAAAATGTTAAGTGACCAGTATATCAAGACAACCATCATAGTTATAATAACAACAAATATAAAATATCTTAGGTGAGCATGATGGTTCACACCTGTCATCCCAGCTACTCAGGAGGCTGAGATCTGAGGATCATGGTTCAAAGCCAGCCCGGGCAGGAAAGTCCATGAGACTCTGATCTCCAATGAAGCACCAGAAAACTGGAAGTGGTGCTGTGGTTCAAGTGATAGAGCACCAGCCTTGAGCTGAAGAGCTCAGGGACAGCGCCCAGGCCCTGAGTTCAAGCCCAGGACTGTCACAAGATAGATAGATAGATAGATAGATAGATAGATAGATAGATAGATAGATAGATAGATAGATAGATACAAATATAGGTAGATAGATAGATAGATACAAATATAGGTAGATAGATAGATAGATAAATAGAAATATAGATAGATAGATACAAAGATGGGTAGATAGATAGATAGATAGATAGATAGATAGATAGATAGATAGATAGATAGATAGATAGAGATGTAGATAGATAGATAGATAGATAGATAGATAGATAGATAGATAGATAGATAGATAGATAGATAGATAGATAGATAGATTGAAGCTTGTCTGAGTGGAGGTTTAGAACTTTCTAGCAACTGCACTTGTTGTGGCTGATGCGTACCTTCTCCATTATTCCTCACAGCCCCTCCTACATAGGAAATTTGCACACCGAAACTCCAAATCAAACAACCAACTCCTCCCTTCCACTTCAGACGCAGTAGATTTCTCCAACCCCAATTCCCTACCCAACCACACTGAAGCTCCTCGGGTGAAATCTGCCATCCAGAAACGCAGCATTATCATGAGAACAAATGCGTCTATTTACATGGAGTCTACCTTCCCGGGGCAAAGGTTGGTGTCAAGAAAGTCAGAGACAGCTCTGCTCTTTGAAAATGAGAAATCTAACCTTTACCACGAGGACTTGTATACATCCGTAGCGTTCAGCTCTCCGGCTTGGAGCTCAGTGTCAGCACGTGCCTATGATGATTCCAAGTGCCTTGAGTTGTACTAAAAGAAAGAAAAAAAGTCCTCATTGCATCCTGGGCTTTTTTTATTCCAGTTTTTCTTTTTTTACTACTACATATGAACTGATTTGGCAGCTGAAATAAATGCAAGAAATCGCTTATTCTTCTGTGATGAAGGAGTTTGGTTGGATGCTATTCTGTGAGGACATTGCTCATGAATCGAGCTGGTTTCCATGGATTTATGTTTCTGTTGGCAAATGAAGTTAAGATGGTGTTCATCTCCCTCACCCCGAAGTATTTCACTTTATATCTCCTTCGTTAGAGGGTGCCTAAATTCTATTTACTAAAACAAATGTATTTGGTGACTACATCTGTGATATATCACTCCCTGAATATTAGATTTTAGGGGAAAAAAACCCATCCATCTCTTTTCTCTCCTGAGCCTGACTTGGCAGTGAAGAGTCATTTTTTTTTAAATTTTCACGTCTGTCTTGGGGCTTGAACTTGGAACCTTAGACCATCCCTGAGCTCTTTCACTCAAGGCTGGCGCTCTACCACTTTGAGCCACAGCACCACTTCTGGTTTTCTGGTGGTTCATGGGAGATCCGAGTCTCACGGACTTTCCTGCCCGGGGTTGGCTTTGAACCATGATCCTCAGATCTCAGCCTCCTGAGTAGCTGGGATGACAGGTGTGAGCCACCAGTGCCCAGCTTCTACTCTACTTTTAAAATAAATAAATGCATATATATATATATGTCTTATTAAAAATAGATCAAATTCAAAATCATGTAAGTCATGGAAATGTGGCTTTTGTTTGCAACACAGAATGCCAAGCAAAGGTAATGGAACTTTGTCCCCTCTTCCCCCCAGTAGTTCCTGAAGGATTGGGGTATCTGGGGGGAGGGAGGCAGGGACTTAGGTTCAATGTCTGCCTCTGGTTTGGGGGTCTGTTGTTGTGATTGGTCCATTTTATCACTCATACTTTACACACATCGTTAAGCATTTGTACAAAGGGGTTGAGAACCCACGAGTCCGTGTGTAAGGACGAAACATCTTGATCCACGTCTCCCCTTTTATGCTTCTCCCCCATCTCTTCCCCCCTCCACCCCTTTCCTCCAATCACCTGGCTCCATTTTCCTGGTATTCATTTTGTTAGACTGTAAGTTAGTTGTTGGAAGGACTTCCTCCATTGGAATTCTCCTCTGCATATACTGTACTTCAGTTAATATGTTTGGGACTCTATGTGTATAACCAGTAAATGTCTACGTGTGTGTGTGTGTGTGTGTGTGTGTGTGTGTGTGTGTGTGTGTGTGTGTGTGTATAATTTACATCTAACTTCCACATTCATTCTTTGTCTCTGTGGCCTGGGCCTACAGGCTCTCTCCAAGTCAATAAACATTCAGCATTAGTAAATGCCCTGTAATCGGATCAGCCCAACCTAAGGCATCGAGGGCTAATTTCATTTGATGCTAAAAGTCTGCCAGGTGCATTCGTGGGAGGGATATTAAAAAGACAAACAAGAAAACAACAAAAAAACCGAAGTACAAAGCCACTCCACAAAGCGTTTCCAAAAGAGATTTAAACATGGTCATGATACTACAGTCAAAAGATATTCTCTGTCATGTTGATAACTACTGATAGCTAGAAAGACTATAGTTTCCATTCATTAGTATCCTCTTTGTATTTCTGAATGGCTACGTGTGAGTCCTTAATCTACGGAGAAGATACTTGTCAACTGGAAGTCGACTCTGTACTGTTGAAACAACATTCTAAGAACTCTTCAGAGAGATTGTTAGCTCAAGGAACTATTGTTGTGGTTGTTATTATTATTTGTGTCAGACCTGGGACTTGAACTCGGGGTCTGGGCACAGTTCTTGAGCTTTTTATCCGCTCAAGGTTGGTGCTCTACCATTTGAGCCACAGCCCCAGGTCTGCCATTTTGGTGGATTATTGGAGATAGAGACTCTTAAACTTTCCTGCCACGGCTGGCTTTGAACCGTGATCCTCAGATCTCAGCCTCCTGAGTAGCTGGGATGACAGGCAGGAGCCTGTGAATTCAGCAGCCCCTTTTAGGTAGCAAGAGACCCCTTCCCAGGGTTGGTCTATCAGCAGAAGAAAGAGAGTCTCTCCTGTGTTGCGGGCTTCTGGAAGGATGTAAGTGGATCTGATTACAAACATCTTTCCTGCAGGGTGGAGATAATCCATCTTTTGAAGTCAAGCAGACAAAAGATGGAGAAAATGAACCCAGCTTGCTGAAGTCGGGCCCAAACGAACCCCACACGGAGGCCTGGAATTTCCAGCACGTTCACCAATCATTTCTGACTCTGCGTATTTATGAGCTGTTACGGAAATGATGAATATAACAGCTAAGGTCAAGCTCACGCCTAACATCCCAGCTACTCAGTAAGGCTGAGGATGGCGGTTCAAAGCCCACGGTGGGAGGGAAAGTTCCAGAGACTCTCATCTCCAATGAACCACCAAAAAGCAGGAAGTAGAGTTGTGGCTCAAGTGGTAGAGCACTACTAGCCTGGTGCACGAAAGTTCCCCGGGCCCTGAGTTCAAGCCCGAGGACCAGCACACACACACACACACACACACACACACACACACACACACACACACACACACACACACACACACACAGAACTAAGGCTATACAAAACTTTAAATCCAGTTTTTGATGTAGAATTCAACAAGGGTGTTTATGCTGATAGCCTCCCAATCCTATCTATGGTTGGCATTTTGTGAAATGCTTCATTTCTCACTATTCTTTCTGCTTCATTTTGTTCTGGGTATAACTTTATAAATGACGTACAAATAGACGCCTTTAGATGCAGTTTTATGGTGCCTGAAACTCTCCCCCCCCCCCCCCCCGAATAGCTTTAACCCTATACGTTTGTCTATTTTGTCAGGTACTTGGATTTATTATAACCTCTGACTTGTTGTTGCTTGCTTACCATCGAGTCCTTTTTATTCACAACTACAGAGGTTAAGAAACCTGCCCAAGTTTACCCAGCACAAAGCAAGCAGTGAAAATTAGATCTGGACAGGTGCATACTTGAACTGGAGCTCAGAATTTGCACTCTTTCTGGCGAGAGAGCGTTGGGGGGTTCCTAGGGAGGGCGGAAAGGTCAGAGTGCTTTTAACACTCTCATTGTGATCGTAACTCAGGGGAAAGAAAGAGCTGCTGTTAATTGGAATTAATTGGACTGTAAGATGGGAGAGAGAGAGGGAGAGGGGAAGGTGGAGGGAGGAGACGGAGGAATGAGAGACAGAGAAAAGAGAGAGCAGATGGAGACCAAGGTGGGGGGGAGACAGAGAGAGAGAGAGAGAGAGAGAGAGAGAGAGAGAGAGAGAGAGAGAGAGAGAGAGAGAGAGAGAGAGAGATGGGGAAGAGAGAAAAGAGAGAGATAAAAAGAAGGGAGAGAGGAAAAAAGCTAGCAGGATCAAGAGAGGAAAGACAGAGGAAGAAAGGAAGAGGATAGAGGTGGGGAGAAAAGAAAAAGAGAAAAGAATGAAAGAGAGAGAGAAAGGAGAGAGAAAAGGAAGAGGGGAAGAGAGAAAAGAGAAAGAGGGGAGAGAAAAGTTAACAACAGAGAAGGAGGGAGCGAGGGACTGGGAAAAATGAGAGAGAGAAGGAGGGAGGGAAGGAGAAAGAGAAGAGAGAGACAGGAGAGAGAGAGAGAAAGAAGAGACCCAGAGAGAGAGATACAGAGAGAAATGAGAGAGAGAAAACAAAGGAGAGACAAGGAGAGAGAGAATAGACAGAAGAGAGAGAGAGGAGAGAGAGAGAGAGAGACAGATGGGGGAAGAGAGAGAAGGGCGGGAGGAGAGACAGAAAGAAGAGACTCCAAGGACAGACAGACAGAGACCAAAACATCAGAGGGAGACACAAGAGGCAGAGACTTGTCCTGTCCACAAACACCTGTTGGTTGGATGGCAGATACTACCGGGGTGCGTTACGTGGCCTTTTCTCCTGGTGACAAACCAGTGAAGGAAAACACCCAAGGGAGAAGCCTTGAACCCCCCAACTCCTGTCTCCACAGAGCCCGATGGTGCCCCCAGATGCCTTAATTTCTAAATGCGCGTGTATCAAGGTGAAGGACCTGATGGGAATGAATGGTGGAGTGAGTTGTATCATTCAATTACCAACAAGAGGTTGAGGGACCATGGATATAGCTCAGAGAAGCCAGGGGTTCAAGGCCAGGTGGCTCCCGCCTGTCACCCCAGCGACTCAGGAGGCTGAGATCTAGAGGATCACAGTTCAAAGCCAGCCCAGGACAGAAAAGTCGGTGGGACTTTGATCTCCCACGAACCACCAGAAAACCAGACATGGAGCTGCGGCTCACATGGTAGAGCACCAGCCTTGAATGAAAGAGCTCAGGGACAGCGCCCAGGCCCCGAGTTCAAGTCCCAGGACCAGCAAAACAACAAATAAACAATAAACAGAGACACAAAACACACTGAAGCCGGTGTGAGGAAGTTTAGATGAGGGAATAGATGCTCGCCGTGGAAAATCGGTTTATAGAATTGGAAGGAGCAAAACGTATCTGGCGCTAAAAAGGATGATTGGGTCTGACGGTGGCGATGATAATGGTATTATGTAAAATAAAATTGTCTTCAGCCCCTGTTTTTCTGGATCACACGTGGTATTCAGCCCAACAACGAGTTTCCTTCTACTCCTGACTGCACACAATGTAAGTACCCTTCTACCTCTTCTTCTGAGCCAGGAAGACATATCAACTGCGATACGTCAACTACATTTCACGTCTAATTGGAAAAAGGGAAAACACACTTGTCAGGCGGTGGTAAGAAATACTTCTCTTTCGCCGTGATCTTCTTTTCAGCCTGTTCTATGACCCACAGGACTGCTGCTTAACATCAACCGAGATAAAAAGCGTAGGAAATGTTATATGGTAAACGTAGGCCTACAAGATATTTGAGATTTAAAGAAAAAAACAACAAAAACAGCACCAAGAAGTGAGATTTAGGGCTTGGGCTTTGTATATTCTTTTGAAGCATTTTTGTTTTCATTCGGCCATGTTCAAGTATTGGTGAAAAGTGTTTTTTGTTTTTCTTGTTTTTTTTTTTCTTTTCCCCAGCCCTCTTTTTCTCAGACATAGCTTCACGGAGTGAAGATAAAATTTGTGCATCTCTGGGGATTTTAGGAAACAGAGAAAGGTGGATGGGGGAAGTGGAAAGGCAAGGAGAAAGTTCAATTGTCAAGCCATTTGATCGGTCTGAATTTTACCCAGGGGAACACTCATTCTTATTGTCAGAAGCAGAGGAAATTTAGGAAGCAAGAAACACAATTCGAGTGGGAAGAAATCTCAAGCCAATGACACACACACACACACACACACACACACACACACACACACACACACACGCACACACACATACGCACACACACTGAATGATAATATTTTACAGGTTGGGAAGCAGTTTGAATCCAAAGGACTTTTCTTCGAACAAACACAGTTCTTCAGTTACTGTCAATTTGTCAGTTCCTCACAATGACAAGCTTACATAACCAGCAGAATGATATTTGAAGGAAAATGCATTTCTCCTTTTAAAGATTAATTTCGATCTTTTTTTAAAAAAAGAGTAGTGCTTGCAAATAGCATTTTCATGTGAATTGTACAGATGTTTTACAATCAGCAAACACAGCTAGAGATATTTTCAAATTATATATGTGTGTAAGGACATGTATGTGTCTATGATTGTATGTATATGCACATAGGTATGTGTGTGTATATGTGCATTTGATGTCTATGTGCATTTCTGTATAGGCATAGATCTATAAATACTCAACACATTTTCTTGGTTCTGCTATAGTTTTTGTTCCTGTAACTTTTCAAAGGAATTACTGCTAGAATGAATAACCTTTATGATTCATATGAAGACAACAGTGCATTTTACTTACTCTCGAATTGTTCAACTATATCTACTTGGTGTTATATGTTGGACTAGGAATAATGAGTATTTTATTCACTTTTCCTTGCAAAATCGTTGTTATGTCCTTTTTTTCGAAAAAAAAATTAAATGCAAAAGGTCGTTGAGTAATAGGTGTAGAGTAATAGATTTAGGGTGGTACGTACATTTTCAAGTTTTTAAGGTCTTTCTAGGGGCTTTTGTTTAGGTGCGAGGAATCTGCGTGTCATGTTCATAGGAAATCGCTTGTCACTCTAGCCGATGCATCTTTGGAAAAGGTTCTGCACCAAATACTCAACACAGAGGTACACAGTCTTGGAGATTTCATTATATACGGCGGGAACGGCACAGATTGTCACAAGATATATGGACACAATCTAGCCCAATCACGGGAAAACTCAAAGAATAGCCATTAGACTTTCAGTCTCAGTAAATTACATATTTTTTTCAGCAATGACAAATGTTGATCTCTTCACATTTTTAAAAAAAATTTGGTGTCCACCTCAGGAAACTGTCAAATCATTTCCAATAAAATCTGTCATGACAGCTTTCATGGAGTATGTGATAATTGATCTTAAACGTATTACCCATTATACCACAAGGGTTACAAAGGAAGAGGACAATGTACAGGAATATTACAAGAAAGGTTTTTCATCATTTAAGCTGGTTGATGAAGATTTAGTGTATTCACGAACCGATGTGTTGGATTGAATTGAGTTGAATTTGTACAACTACTTAAAGTGTGTGTGTGTGTATGTGTGTGTATCTTTAAGTAGTTGTCCAGAGAGATGTCAATTCAAAATGTCCATTCATAAGAACAATGCATCTCAATCAATATCACCCCACCCATCTTTCTCCCCCGTCCCCATCCTCCATCTCAGTAAATATTTATAATATTACTAGAGAAGGAGGAATCTGAGATCAGCTGCCACTAAGTTTTCCTCTCTCTATTTGACATGGGTCCCTTCTTTTTCTGAATGATATTTCCATGTACCATGTAATGTATTCTCTTACTAATGAGGGCACCTTCCAACCAGTTTCAGACTAACATAGATTTCTCTCTCAATACCCCATCCAAGAAACGTCTTTTCCCTTGTGATTCAGTGGGTGAACGAACACGCTAATGTACTTGAATCAGCCCAGTTCCACTCCCACAGGGCCAAAGTTCAAAGGTTAAAGGTTTCAACGGAAGGAAGTCGGATCTTTCATCCCAAGTACAAATTTAGCTGGCACCCATAAGTTCCAATAACCTACACTCATTCTTTTCATGGTGGTGACTTCCAGAAAGATGTTGCTCTGAAGGAAATCTAGTGAGGTATTTTTGGTAGTCTTTCTGTGTGGAGAATTAGAAAAAGAAATCAAACAATTATATGAGAACAACCCATCAGTACAATTCTGTCTAGAAAAGATACCGTTCCGGGTAATGAGATGGGAGGGTCAAAACTATACTAAACATTTGCTCAATTTGATTATTTGTTCCCCACCCATAGGGATTTAGGCAGGATAGTTCCAAGACATGAGAATAAAGCATTTCTCCAAGATCTTCTACTTAGAATATATTCAAGCTGACAAAGCTAGTGACAGTGGAAATTTTACTGGCAATTACAAGCTCACAGATGATTCTTTAGGAAAAGGTAATATACTTTTAAGTACACCAAAAGTGCTTTTCATCACAGCTGGTACCTCCTGGGAAAACTTTGAAGAGTGTAGTCAAGAAAAATCTATTTATTCTATATTCTGCTGCTTTCTCTCCCCCCCCTCTTTTATTGGAAAGTACAATGATATAATTATTGAGTTATCCTGAAGGTCACATCTGTGTTTTATAACCTTTTTCCTCCATTCTCTAAAAACATGCAAGTTACTTGATTTTTGTCTCATCCTAAAATTAATCTTCCTATTTCCTTTGGAAAACCCTTTGCAGGAAAAGAAAGGAACTCAGGCAAATCCTCACAATGTGTTTGGCTGACTTGACTCACCAGAGCTGTGTGTTCTGTAGTTTGATTTTTTTGGAGGTCAGAGGGTACCTTTCTCATTTGAATATTTTTAAAATAAAAACATGGGATATGGTATAGTATCATATCTATCCAGTATAGATCATCTATACATCAGTCATTGGCTATGTGACTCCTTAAAATAATTTACTTATTTAAAGTCTTTATCTCTTAAATCCTTATAATTGGATTTTTATGGGTTCAATCTCCTATTCCTTACCTGTCAAAATATATTTAAATAAGATTTTTTAAAATATTTACATATGGCTTTTAGATCATTGCTATCATTGTGTGTGTGTGTGTGTGTGTGTGTGTGTGTGTGTGTGTGTGTGTGTGTGTGTGTGTTTGTGTGTTCCAGTCCTGGGGTTTGAACTCAGGGTTTGGGTACTGTCCTTGAACTTTTTCATTCAAAGCTGGTATTCTACCACTTGAGCCACAACTCCACTTTGGGCTTTTTTGGTGGTTCATTGGAGATAAGAATCGCATGAATTTTCCTGCCCAGCCTGGCTTTGAACCATGGTCCTCAAATCTCGGCCTCCTGAGGAGCTAGGATGACCAATGTGAGCCACCAGTGACCAGATTTCTCTCATCCATATAACTTTTAAGAACTTTGACAGCGTTATCTATTTCTCAACAACAACAACAACAACAAAAACCCCAGAATTACCAAAGCATTTTCTCATTAGTATGCTTTTCTTCGTATTTGAGTGTTTCAACCTCACTGTGTTGGGTTATCGTATTGTATAGACATTCTAAACTTTCCTCTCCCTGTCTCTCTCCTCTGATTCTCTCTTCCCCTTCTTTCCCACTCACTCTCTGATTTCCTTCTGTCCCCTCTCTTTTTCTCCCTCCCCTCTTCCTCCTTCTGCCCTGACTGTTTGTAAATATAAAATTCTATCTCATAGCTTTTTCCCCTTATATTTTAATAATTCATTTTACAGCTCATACTTAACACCCTGAACACTGATGATGGCTTCTTTCTTTCTTTTTCTGTTTTATAAGGCTACAGATTTATTCCCAGACACCCAAGTTTTGCAATTGTAGCCTGAGGATAAACAAGTACATTAGCCCATACATAGTAATGTGGACACGCTCTCTAAAATAAGACATAGAGAAACCAACAATAAGCTGAATTCACACAGAACTCATTAAGCACTGAAGATTCAATTTAACAAAAGGGCTCCGATTAATAAAAAAGTGGACCTTATGAATCGCATCTCTGGAGACAAAAGCAAGCCTCTTGGTGCATTGGCCAACTTCAAGATGAATCCTGTCTCGCTCTACAAGTGTTCACGATTCACCTTTCATTTTACGTCGGGCAGGGATTTAATAAAACGATTGTTGCCTTTCGAGCTTATACTCACAATGAGAAAAAAAATGATCAAAAATAAGGTGATTGTTCTCAGCGCTAGACCTGAAGAGTCAACTACCAAGGAGATGATGAAGCGTCTAAGGCAAGTACAATGGAGGTGGAGAGAGAACTATTTTGAAGTTGGGATTCTTGTGATTGGCCAGCAAGTAAAGTGAAGAAGACAATTTAACGAAGTAGCTGGGATTTCAAGCATTCCCACTGGAGGTCGCCTGGTGAATCTTGGGGTCTTGAAAAACACATGGAAGATAATAGAACGGTGAACTGATTATTCTTGTACTCTAATCTTTTGCCCAAGGCCCTTTGAGAAGGTTTACTCATCGGTGTGTACTGGAAACACATGCACCCCAGGACCGAAGGACAATTTGAGAGAATAGTGCAAAAGAATATGTTAATGTGGTAAAAATCTGAGATCAGTCTTGTACCGTGACCCAAACTTGCTACCTACTTTCTTTCTATTTATGTACAACACCCGCGTCTACTTTGGTGGGTTTGTGTATGTGCATTGTTCCTGGGCTTGAACTCAGGGCCTGGATTGCTGTCCTTGAACTTTTTACTCTAGGCTGGTGCTCTACCACTTGAGCCACAGTTTTACTAACAGCTTTTTTTTTTAAATACTTGATTCATTGGAGAGAAGAATCTCCTGGATTTTTATTCCTGGGCTGGATTTGAACCCTGATCCTCAGATTTCAGACTCTGGATGATGATAGGCGTGACCCACCAGTGCCTGGCTTTACTTTTGTATTTTTTTTTAAGTATTATGCCCATGCATGAGTTAAATACGTGCATGTTAAAAAAGGAACACAACGTCACTATGGCTAATAGAATTTAAGGAGGACAAAATGATAGCCAGGCATGCAAATCTCTCAAATGTCAAGCTCATAAAAGTCTGTGGAAGTTGAATTCACGGATAGAATTTTAAGCCGGAGAAGCGGAAATATCTTCTATCATCTTGAAGTGCAGATGTAAGATGACACTACCATCTCTATTTTAAGACTCGGGAGTGTGTTTTGATAATATTCCGCGAGGATTTTTCTGTAGCAAATTGCCAACACGTAAGAGAAATGTGAGCAAATTTTTGTTAAATCATCTCCACATGTCACTTGGTGGCTTCTTCTAGTTGTTTAAGGCTTGAGTCATCTTACCAGTCAGGTAAGACGTTCAAGAATCATGATGGAGATACCTTATTGTCAAGTAGAAATGCTTCTTGTTTTGGTAGGGATTAGGCAGACTACCTGTATATCAATGGGAATCAACCAGGCTCCAAGACGAATTTTCTCCTCGCTGGTTAGGATTGGGAAAGCGTCTGAGAAACGTTGGTTCTTTGATTCCAAGGGCCGGTAACAGGTGAATTTATCTCCCTTCCCGGCCTGCTAGTTTGATACCTTAACTGCTACTTCCCATTAGGAAGTAATTATCTTTAAACTGCACCACTATGAGACCCAGATGGAGATGTTTTTAAAGAAGGTATCAGCGTTACAGTGATGTGAGAAATTAGACAAGTGACACAACCACTTAAAATCCTTCAAAGCAAAATAGACAAAATGCCGTACCACGAAAAGATTCACGCTGCTCTAGAATATTCTTACTTAAGGCTCCCTAAGTTTGTATTTGTGAGATGGTGTTCATTGGCTTGAATTTACTCTTGCATATTTTTGATTTAGGAATCGCATGCATTCATTTCAGTGCATTATACAGGCTTTTAAACAAGAATTCACATGATGCCACTTTTATATCTCCATTTTATTTTCCTTAACTATTTTTTTGTCAGGCATAGGTAGGGCTTAAACTCAGGGCCTGGGCTCTGTCTCTGAGCTCTTTTTATTCAAGGCTGGCACTCTACCACTTGAGCCACAGCGCCACTTCCGGTTTTCTGGTGGTTTATCGGAGATAAGAGTCTCATGCACTTTCTTGCCCCAGGCTGGCTTTGAACCGTGATCCTCAGATCTCAGCCTCCTGAGTCCCTGGGATGACAGGTGGGAGTCACCGGAACCTGGATTTTTGTCCTCTTTTTTGTTATTATCATTAAGTAGTTGTACAAAGGAGCTGCCACTGGATAAAGCAGTTTATGGATACAATATATCTTCCACCACCCCTCCCTACCCCTTCCCTCCTTTTTCAATTTTGTAGAATATACATTCTCCTCCACATTCTACTTTCTATCCCTGATTTTTTTTTTGGGTCCGGTCGTGGGGCCTGAACTCTGGGCCTGGGCACTGTCCCTCAGCTCTTCAGCTCAAGGCTAGGGCTCTACCACTTGAGCCACAGCTCCACTTCCGGCTTTTTTCTTTTTGCTTATGTGGTGCTGAGGAATCGAACCCAGGGCCTCAGGCATGCAAGGCAAGCGCTCTACCACTGAGCCACCTTCCCAGCCCTCTATCCCTGCTTTTTAATCCATCATCTAACACACACACACACACACACACACACACACACACACACACACACACACACACACACAGCCCAAGGATAATTTAAAAATATTGGGTAACTTAGATCAAACCAATGGGAAATGCACAGACTTCTTCCTATTTGGGTGAGTCTTCCTGAAACTTGACTAGATAAAGACTTGGTTTTCGCCACACACAGTTTGAAAAGCCACGCGCATGAAAATGGACAAGCCATTGTGACAAGAGAATACTCGTCACGTCTAGAAAAACCTGATAACACTGTAACCCCAGTAAATATATCAATATAAAAAGACAAAACACAAACCTGAGACTTCAACTTCTTTCCACACACTCTCTGGGCTGGATGTTAACACAGGCGTAAATATATATATATATATATATATATATATATATATATATATATATATATACACCATATACTTGAAGATGCATTTTATTAAAAAAAACCCAACAAATCCCTCTCGCCAGGCGTAAATCAATACAAGCTTTACTGGGCTGCCTGTTTGTGAAGAGTAACAAATAGAAAGGTTAGCGTGGAAGTTAATGGTTCTAGCAGGAATAAAACCGAGTTAAGAGGTGCGGGAAAAGGGCTCGCTCAAGTGCTTCATTAACCTTCCAGAAACCTCCAGTGTATCTTTGCCCCAGTGATTACAACCAATCTGACTCGAGATTCCTCTTGCCTTCGGCTGATTTGCCCCTTCTGCGGCTCAGCACGGTTTACATTTCTCAGGATGGATTTATTTCCCATCATTATGACATGATTGCTAAAAAGGAAAAAATAAATAAAAGTCCAACCCGGGGAAAGGTGGATTACGAAGTACGTGATTAAATCCACCATTACGGACTGGCTTTCTTTTGTTGGTTTTTTTTTTCCTCTCCAAATCGTCTTCTATGTATTTATGTATTTATTGGTGTATTTATGTATATATTTATGTATGTATGTATTTATTTGAATCTATGTCAGCTTCAAACTTTCCAAAAGTATGAATATATGGGGGAGAGGAAGGATTCTCTTTTTGATAATAAGGACATTGGTCCCGGGTACTAGGCTGAAAACCATTCCTTTCTCTTATACCTGAGGTGTGTCATTGACTGAAATATTGACAAAAGAATTGAAATCCTTCAGGTGATCTTTATATCTCTTGGAGAGTTTTTCTTCCCCATCACCTGGTTCACATGACAAAGATGATTTGTTATTGCTTTGCTGGTGATTTCTTGTTTGTTTTTTGATTTTGGTTGGCGTAAGGGAAGGATATAGATTTAATGAACCCCCCCAGATAAATGACATTCCGATCATGCTAATTGAAAGTCACCTTGTGACACACAAAGATGTGAACCCCGAGTTGAAATCCTTCCTGTGCCATCACGGTAGTTTGCCTCTGTGTTCTAGAATCATCTCTCCCGAGTCATTCCCACTTTTGCAGAACTCTGGCCATCCTACCCCAAGTCTCTCTTGCTTTTATTTTTTTTATTGTTTGTTAAACAAAGCAAATGTTTAAAACTGAGCAGACAGGGCTCACCTCTCCGGGCCAGCCCAGCTGCAGTGGGGAATTCTAGTATAAGATGGTCGAGTTACCCTTTGGAGAGGAAAAACAAAACAACACAAAACAAAAACCAGCCTTTGGGAGACATTCACAGCCTACCAGTTTGGGCTGTGAAATCCCAGCCATAGTTTTCTTTCCAAATTTTCCAGTCGGTAATCCATCCTGATTCACGAGAGAGAGAGAGAGAGAGAGAGAGAGAGAGAGAGAGAGAGAGAGAGAGAGAGAGAGAGAGAGAGAGAGAGAGAGAGAGAGAGAGAGAGAGAGAGAGAGAGAGAGAGAGAGAGACCTTTCCTATTTCCATATCATCCTAAAATAAAGTTCTTGAACAATTTTCTTTCCCTCTTTCCCCCCTTATCCCCTTTCCCTAAAGAAGAGCAAATTCCTAATTAGAGGAGGAGTTTGTGTTTGGATCTTATCCTCTACATGAAATCTGTTATAAATGGATCCTGCCAAAAAATCTCCAACCGTAATGTGCCAATTTTGTAATAGGTTTTATACTCTAGTCTCTCTCTCTCTCTCTCTTTTTTTGTCCCCTCTAAATCCAAATTCTCTGTCTTTTTTTTTTTTTGGAAAACATTTTGTCCTTGAAAACCCTTTGGATATTTTTTTTTTTCTGTTTAAATCTCCCTTGCAATATTCTTGTTGTAAAAGATGATGGGTAGGTGTGTGTCAGGCTCTCCCAACTGAGATGACTACAGACGAAAGAAAAGAAAAAAGAACACACACACACACACACACACACACACATACCACCACCACCACGTTAAGTGTGGGTTTTGGCACAACTAGCCCGCTAATCTCCTTTTGTGCTTGTCCTAGAGCTGGTTTTGATGAACTCGAATTCTTATCTCCTTGCCACAGCTCTGGGCAGCATTGTGGCTGGATTTTTGGGGGGGCTATCGATCCATGTGCTAGCTAAAACCCTGTCCAGATCTTTGTTGAAGCAGACAGCGTCCCTGGAACCGACTGTAAGGTTGGAAACGTTATGTGGAGCCCCTGAATCTCTTTGATGGCCCCAGCCTGAACGAAGGTTCGAGCAGTAGAGCTTTAGCCCACAATGACTCTGGCTCTTTGACATGTTGATTTTTGTTTGTTTGTTTTTTAACCTACTGTGCCAGGATGTGTTTGAACACATAAACTCTTTCTATATTTGGCCACGGGTAATAGAGCTTTCTGCAAAGAATGTCACAGTTACTACCGAGTGGTTTGCTTCCTGTGCCAGAACTTGGCCCATAAACACAGAAGGTGAAATTGTGGGGAACCGCTGACTTCCTTAGCTGGAGTAAATTTTGCTTTTGTTCCCCTCTTAAAAAAGAAAAAAAGGAAAGTGTTATTCCCCTACTTTTGTATCATTTAAAAAAAACCCAAAGCTTTATTGGAGGGGGTCTCTGGGATGGGAATTTGGGTCTCAGAACTTTTGTTTGCAAGAGGAAAGAGGTCGGTGATTGTTGGCTTTTTGTCCTTATTTTCTCCTCTTTGGTTTGACTCGTTAGGAGTGTGAGGTTTGTTTTAATTTGGCAAGAGGTAGGTTTTCCTATCACACTGTCATGTCTTAACAGATGCTGGAGGGGATGTGGACAGAAGGGAACCTTACTGCATTGTCGGTGGGAGTGTAAACTTGTTCAACCACTTTGGAAAGCAGTATGGAGGTTTCTTAAAAGACTCCACATAGAGCTCCCCTCTGACCCAGCAATCCCACTTTTGGGCATTTACCCAAATGTTCACAAACAAGACCATACTAAAGCTACCAGCATGACTATGTTTATTGCAGCATTATTTACCATAGCTAAGATATGGAACCAACCCAGATGCCCCTCAGTAGATGAATGGATCAAGAAAATGTGGTATATATACACAATGGAATTCTATGCCTCCATCAGGAAGAATGACATTTCCCCATTTGTTAGAAAATGGAAAGGCTTGTAAAAAATTATATTAAGTGAAGTAAGCCAAGCCCAAAGAAACATAGGTCTCATAGTTTCCCTTATTTGCAATATCTAGTATATGTCTGAGTCAAGCAGAAAAGGTCAGATAAGGTGATGTTAGGAAAATGAACCCTTAGATATGTATTCAAATGCTTTTTTTTCTTTCATGCGATTGTTTCTAACACATTTATAAGATTATTTCTTTGTTGCTTTGTATGTCCCTCCACCACAGTATAACCCCTGCTTTCACTGTATTTAATGTCGGTATAATTTGTAGAGAGGAAGGGGAAAAACAAATCGTTTAAATAGGGATACAGGTGGACCCATTGCAACAATGAGATGTACAAGTTGTTATGTCGAAAACAAACTTTACAACTTTGGTGGGGAGGAGGGCTGCATGGGGGGGTGGGGGGAGGCTGGGAAGGGATGGGAAGGGGAAACAAAGGAGGAGGCTACAATGCTTGATAAGAAATGTACTCATTATCTTGCCCATGTAATTATAACCCCTCTGGATAGTATTTTCACAATAAAAAAAGAAGCAATATAAAATCATATCAATAAAGCCTGATTATCACAATGGTTCGATCCATCAGGAGTCACCTGGATTTGATGTCTGCCCCATCAATAACTTTATAAACGTTTGATCATTGGGGAATACGATCCAGAAAGAGATTCCAGGCAGCACGGTTGCATACACACAGCCTTCTCGTGTTGTTCTTCAGACATTTCTCTAGGACATTCTGTGAAATGTCAACGTGGAGTCTTTGTATTTGTACTTTCTTGGCTGGCTTTTTATTATGCCAGTCCTAGGGCTTGAACTCACAACCTAGGTTCCATCCCTGAGTGTGTGTGTGTGTGTGTGTGTGTGTGTGTGTGTGTGTGTTCAAGGCTGGCATCCTACCAACCTGCAGTTTCTGCAGTTTTCTGGTGGTTCACTGGAGATAAGACTCTCAGACCTTCCTACCCCAGCTGGGGTTTGAACCTCGATCCTCAGGTCTCAGCCTCCTGAGTAGCTGGGATGACAGGCGTGAGCCTTTTTTAATTTTTTATCTATGAAGTAGGAATAATGACATACACATGTGAGTTGCAGAATTGGTCTTGATATGCCTCAGATGATTTCTATGGAATGACTCCTAATGATACAACAAGTAGCAGTCCAGGTCATGCAACGGTAGAGAATGAAAGAAAATAGAGAGAGAGAGACATCTTGAACCCCGTGGGCTCTCAGCGATGTATCTTAGTGTGAGTTTCAATGTTTATTTTATTTTATTTTTGTTGTTGTTGTTGGTCATGGGGCCTGAACTCTGGGCCTGGGCGCTGTCCCTCAGCTTTACAGCTCAAGGCTGGCGCTCTACCACTTGAACCACAGCGCCACTTCTGGCTTTTTCTGTGTATGTGGTGCTGAGGAATCGAACCCAGGGCCTCATGCATACAAGGGAAGTGCTCTACCACTGAGCCACCTTCCCAGCCCCTCTGTATTTTTGATCATAAGTAAGCTAGATGACCACTTTTGCTTCATGTTAGAGGAAGCAACAAGCAGGACTTACTGTGTCTCACGAGATAAAACGAAGTGAAATGGTCAGCAGAAACAAATTTTTGTAGATCTTTCTCACACTTGAACATAGTATCCAAATTATTTTCTTACTGCAAAATTTGATAAGTGTATACATATATATGCACATCTATATTTAACCCACGTAAAGAATCCATATTTACATATATATACCCATAGATATGTGCACAAAGATATGTGTACATATGTATGAATATATGGGTATATATATGTATATATGGGTTGAATATTACATGTGTCTATAACTATGTATGTGTGTATATAGATCTATATGTATATATAGGTTAAATATTTATGCCTCAATTTGAAGTGACTGTCTCATTACAAAGTTAATAAGATTAATTTGTAACATTTGCTTTAGAAAGACGGGCTAATTTTCTACCTCTGAAGATGTGAGGATTTTGACTATAAAGAATCTTACGCTTAGAAGCTCATTAAAAACGTTAAAAATGCATCCATCCTAAAATATATTAGCCTGGAAACACCCAATAATTCTTGATCATCATTAACATGTGGAATTTACTGCATTAGCAAAGTTTGGCATTAAATGAGCCTACACACACACACACACACACACACACACACACACACACACACACACACACACACACACATAATTTTTTTGCAAATATGGGACTCACTATTAGTTCTGTTTTTAAAAAAAGAAAGAAAGAAAGAAGAAGGAAAAAACCTTTTTCAGAGAATGTAATTTTGTTCTTTCTGTAAAACGTCATTAGGAAGCTACTTAGATGATCTAAGTTTCAAGTAATAAGAAGAATAAATGTTTCCACCTGAGAGATCATGGGAAAAACATATTTGGAATTCTGGAGGAATGTCAAGTCTATCTGAAAGCCACAGACACCATTTCTGTGGCCCAGAAAACCAGGATATATAAGAATTCATCCCGGCAGGTTGAAATATATTCCTTTTGTGATCTTTTACGAGCATTTATCTCTCTACACCTACATTTTCAGGGCTCTTCTGGAAGGAGAATGGAAGAGTTCGCTGTCCCCTGGTGCTGGAACTCTAAGGAGCATGCGTGGACTAGAAGAACACATTGTGTTTACCTTTATTACAGTAACCAGCGCAGGGCATAATTACTTTCGAGTCACAGAGAACAAGGCAAAGGGTATTTCCACCTCGAAGACAAGATCCTGGGTGGTAAATAGAGTGTTTTTCACATCTATAAGAGCAGTGCCATCATCTCTAGTTCATGCTGCTTTTGACATTTCTCTTCTATTTTTGCTTCTTGTCCTCATTTTTCAGTCTTGAATCTTTCCTTCCCACGTGAATTCGTTCCATGTTTCTCCTTTTACCCCCCTATGTAACAACAACAATGACAAAGTTTAAAAAATATTTAAAATGAAGGAAGCCCAGACTTCACACACAAACCTTCGTTCGCTGTATTGTATGTATATTTTCTTTAAAAAATTCTCTTGCCTTCTATTTAGATCTGCTGTAACTTGGAAACTTCTAGCCATTCGGTGTCTCTCTGTAGTTTTCCTGTGATCTGAGGTTGAACCTAGCCCCACCAAAGCCCTTTACAGAGAAAACAAAACACTTGCTATTTCCATGTGGTTCTTGGGAGTTGCCTTTTTTAGTGATACATAATATTTCCTGATTTGTGTTGTTTGTGTCTATTGTGTGGATTTGAGAGCCTTAGTTTGGGATGGGGTGGGGGTGAACCAAAGATCATTCCATTGTCTAGGCTTGGTCTTGGCAGAAAATAAAAATACAAATTACAAACTAAATTTTGCGATTGGGTGTGTGGGGGGGAGGGAGAGAATAATGGAGGAATTAACCCTTTTACTCCTTCATTTTCCATTTCGCCCTCTTCATCCATATCATCTTCCATTTCCTTTTTTGGTTTGGATATTCCTACATTTGGATATTTCTACATTTAGCTTCGGCTATTTCTATCCTCAGCTTCGGCTCAAGCATGATGGTTTAGCCGGTGGTTAAGCTGGTGGCTCCCACCTGGCATCCCGGCTACTCAGGATGCTGAGATCTGAGGATCGTGGTTGGAGGCCAGCCCAGGCAGGAAAGTCTGTGAGACTCTGATCTCCAATGAACCACCAGAAAACCGAAACTGGCACTGTGGCTCAAGTGGTAGAGCGCTAACTTTGGTCACAACAGCTCAGAGACAACACCCAGGCCCTGAGTTCGAGTTCTAGGATCAGCAAGAACCTCCCAAAAAAACTTAGATTCAGAGTTATGCTCCTGTTTGTGTAGATAGCAGGGCCTGTGGCTTAGGAGGGGCAGAAAAAAGGGAGCAGGAATACAAAATACTGTGTCTGCTTTCCACCTAACCACCTAACCAGGACTTGTAACAATAGGACTGGTGACAAAATGGTCATTTCTCCTTCTAGGCCTCTGTCCTTCCCTCCCTGCATCTTCTGCCTTTCCCCTCTGTCTCTCAAGTCTCTGTCTCTGTCTCTGTCTCTGTCTCTCACAAACCAACCTTGGACAGAGAATGAAGCTCTCTTTTTCCTCCTCTTTGGGTAACCATGCCAAGAGCGATCCCAGCAACCAGTCACGTTCTTGTCACTTCCTTCTCCTGACAATTGTTCAATTTTTATCATTTTTCCCCGAGAAAGAGAAGTTTTGATTGCTCCCGGGACTATTTCTGATCAAGTGTTGCTAATTTGGAAGACGCCGTGCGATTTGACTGTCAAAATTTCCCCAGCCCACGCCTGGCGAAGACAGACAGGTGTCAAGGGCTGACGCAGGTTGGAGGGAGGATGGGAGAGGGTTCCAGGGCTGGAGGAGCCGGTGGAGGGGAAACGGCGGCCGCCCCGCTCTCCGAGGGTCAGGGGTAAGGAAGAGCGAGCCCGAGCTGCGAGTGAGCTGGAGAATCTATCTGCTGTGAACGTCTGTGGGCTAGCTAGTCTTCTTTCCTGGGTCTAAAGAAGGTTTTATCTATTTGCATGTCTTCTCTCACATGTGGACTTTAAGTTTGGAGTATAAATATATATGGATATAGATAGGTGGATAGATGGATGGATAGAGAAGTAGACAGACAGACAGACAAGCAGGCAGACAGACAAACAGATACATACCTAGTGGGATAGATAGCAAGAGAGATAGAAAGATAGAAAGAGATAAAAAGGTATAGATAGATAGATAGATAGATAGATAGATAGATAGATAGATAGATAGATAGATAGATAGATAGATAGGTAGATAGACAGACAGACAGACAGACAGACAGACAGACAGACAGACAGACAGACAGATAGATAGATAGATAGATAGATAGATAGATAGATAGATAGATAGATAGATAGATAGATAGATAGATAGATAGATAGATAGACAGATAGACAGATAGATAGATAGACAGGCAGGCAGGCAGGCAGGCAGACAGACAGACAGACAGATAGATAGAAAGATAGGCAGGCAGGCAGGGAGGGAGGTAGGAGGTAGGGAGGGAGGTGGGTAGATAGGTAGATAGACAGACAGACAGACAGACTGGCAGGCAGGGAAGCAGGCAGGCAGACAGACAGACAGATAGATACCTAGTGGGATAGATAAAAAGAGAGCTAGAAAGATAGAAAGAGATAAAAAGATACTGATAGACAGACAGATAGATAAATAGAAAGAAAGGAAGGAAGGAAGAAAAAAGAAAGAAGAAAGAAAGAAACAAAGAAAGAAAGAAAGAAAGAAAGAAAGAAAGAAAGAAAGAAAGAAAGAAAGAAGGAAAGAAAGAAAGAAAGATAGGCAGGCAGGGAGGGAGGTAGGTAGGTAGGTAGATAGGTAGACAGACAGACAGACAGACAGACAGACAGACAGACAGACAGACAGGTAGGTAGGTAGACCGACAGACAGGGACAAGAAGTGAGAGAGTTGGGTAGATCGAAGAAAGAGAATGGAGTTAGGAGAGGGTGGGCAGAAGGGTTAGAAGAGGTGATGGGTCACATTCAGGAGAGATCCAGGTCGCTGTATTCTTGGGTGAGCTTCTCAGGGCATGATGAGAAATGTTCATGGGAGATCAAGGTCGTTGTAACCTTGGGTGTGGCTCTTGGAGGATTTTGGTTAATTGTCTCAAGAAAACAAGGTTGGAATAAAGCTTGGGTGTAGTTCCAGAGAAGGATTGGTCTGGGGTCAGTAACAAAGCAAAGAGCCAAGGTGGCTTCTTTCTTCCTAGCTGGGAAGGTGGCTTTGGGATAGCGTGCTTGCCTAGCATCAATTAGCATGCACTCAAGAAACTGACTTTTGCAGAACTTCTAGGCAACCTTTTGCCAAGTAAAGGAATTTGAGAAGAAGAAACGAGAGGATTATCTATCAATCATCAATGTATCATCAATCTACCTTTTACCTCTCAAATTGTCACCACCTGCCATCCATTCTGTCATTGTTCATCTGCTTATGATGGTGATGTTAACATCGGCCCAGTGGTCAGTGGTCTTTGTGTTATTAATCTTCATTCCCTCACTTCATTGTTTTACATCCACCCCTTGGTTTGTATTAACGTCTGAATCACATCAGGGAAAAAATGTCATATCTCAAATGCATACACAGGAAATAGCTCCAGATAAATCTTCAGGGGGAAATGACAAAATAGATCAGATATCCAATAAAGCGTACGCATTTTACAAGGATTTATCAAGATAATACCTTGTAAATCATCCGAAATTTCATATAACATTCTATTAGTGGACCGTGTTACAGGCTTGGATCTTTTTTGGGGGGGTGGGTAGTTCTTACTTTTCTTTTAGTTTCTTATAGCATAACATTGCTAAAACTTTTTTTTTTTAATGCGAGTTTGTTATATTCTAGAGAAAATTTGGCAGGAGAAAAGAGACCTTGAGGAAACATTTTAATTATTACAGATTTCTCGCTCTTATGCATTCGAAGTATTAACACCTTTCTGATGTCTTGTTGCAACCAAAGAGAAAAAGAAACCCCACAAGTTTTTTTTTTCCCCTTCAAGTTTTTCTGGTTGCAAAAAATAGTTTCTATTGAATAGCAACCAGATATAACTTTCAGTAAGAAGATGGATTTAACATTTATTTCCAGACAGCTTAGAAACATGTGTGACCTCCAAGATGTAACTGGCATCTATCTTGTGAGAAGATTTCCCCCTATTTATATATATCTATAGATCTTTATATACATGTATTTTTAAATCAATATGAAAGTTTTCTGTAGGCCCTATTCACCTTGTCACGCTGTCTTTTCGTAATTGCTAGCTTGGAAGCTAACATTATCTCTTAAAACTTTAAGCATTCACATTTAATTTGTCACATAAATGTTTACCGCTGACATTCCACATTTTTATTCTAGGTAATGACAGGTAGCCAGCCACTCATCATTAGCAGAATGACACGTCTCTTATCTAGGCTGTAAATGCCGTGGGATTTAAAACAAACTGAAAAAGTGAAAAATCTCCTGTGTGGTTTCCTGTGGAAGATACTACCAACGGAGTTCAATGTTTTGTGACTTTTTTAAAATCCTTCTATGGAGGTTGAATTAGCCCACTATGTATTATGTATTTAAATGGACAAATCTCTTCTCAGAAGTGGAGGGAGTTAAAATTCAGGGTCATTAATAAAATGGGAAACAAAACAGGAATATATACATATATATATACATGTATATATATGTATATATATATATATTTTTATATATATATAGTTTCTTCTTTATATTGAATCAGGTTGAAAAATGATTGTATTTACTTGTTTAAATTTACTCATTTAATATCAGGAATGATTTCTTCTAAAATTAAATGTGGTGTAGGGCCATGGTTCTTGGCACATACAATTCTCTGGGTTCAACCTGCTGCACAAAAATAAAATATAGAGGGCTGGGATGTAGCTCAGTGGCAAAGCGCTTGCCTAGCAAGTGCAACGTCCTGGGTTCGATCCCCAGTACCAAAAAAGAAAAGACAAAAAAAAATACAGTTAAAAAAATAAAATATAGAGATAATTAGAAAGTACATTTATAAAAATATATAAAATGTCGGGCTGGGAAGGTGGCTCAGTGGTAGAGTGCTTGCCTTGCATGCCTGAGGCCCTGGGTTCGATTCCTCAGCACCACATAAGCAAAAAGAAAAAAGCCGGAAGTGGCACTGTGGCTCAAGTGGTAGAGTGCTAGCCTTGAGCTGAAGAGCTGAGGGACAGCACCCAGGCCCAGAGTTCAGGCCCCACGACCAGACCCCCCCCCCAAAAATATATATATAAAATGTCAAAAGGAGTGACATCGGTCAAGACATAGCAACTTTTTTGTACAACTACTTAAAGGTAAGTTTTAACAAATTCAAAACAGAGGAAGGCATAAAAAATAAGGAATAATCTGATCATAAAAATCAATCCATCAATGAGTACAGTTTTTAAAAGTAAGTTTAGTAACACCAGGAATAATTTCTTTTAAAACTAAACCTGCACAGGAAGTTCACCTCCGGACATGTACAATTCCCTGGGTTCTAACCTTCAGCAGAAGACTAAAATAAGTAGACATAGGCATATATAATATATATGATAGATTACATATATTATGAATATTATATTTTATATATCACATGTTATCTATTAGATGTGTATTTTATATATAGTATAATATAAAATAATATAGTCTATACTATGTAGAGTATATGCATACTGTAATATAGAATATAAATATATAACACATATTACATGCATATTCTATGCATATAATACATAAAAATATGTAATTATATCAAAATATACAGAAAAGCATATAGGAAAAATATAGCTAATTAAAATGGACTTAGTGACTCAATGTCTAAGTTATTCTTGAAAAGTTCTTAAAAGGAAATGGCGGAGCTAAGCACCGGTGGCTCACGCCTGTCATCCAGCTGCTCAGGAGGCTGAGATCTGAAGATCCTGGTTCGAAGCCAGCCTGGCCAGGAAAGTTTGTGGCCTTCTTCTCTCCGATTAACCACCCCAAACGTGGCTCTGCTTTATAAAAGAGAAAAAAATGGGGTCTATTCTGTCATTTACCAAAAGCATAATAGACATGATGGTGTGAAATTAGATACTATTCAAACACAAAATCTCCAACCAGAGGGATTACTTTGAATAAGATCAGCTATAAAAATGTAACAGATTCTTCAGACATTTACAACCCTGCAAATCTAGTGGAACCAATGCCTACATCTTAGATTAAACCGTAGATTTTATGTGGGAAGATGCTAAGCCCAATGCATTAGCAATTTCCTTATCAATCTTAGGGTGCAGATGAAAACAATCAACAAGAAAACTCTGTTCACCATCAAAGATACATAAAGAAAACCACTGTATGCTTCATCAACCCAAGCTCAAATATTCCCATAAAATCATATTAGAGATATATTAGATATATTAGAGACCCATGAGGTGGTGTTTTAGAATTAGGACAACAAATAATAGAAATTTTTGTGAAAAAACAAAGGATGGTTTTTAAAGATGAATGCACACACAGTAGATAGTATCCTAACCGTGTAATTGAATCTCATTGGGTTTTTGTTGTTGTTGTTGTTATTGTCTTGCTTTAAAGGATGATTTTTGGACTTTTTCTGATGCTCAGTGATATTTGGAGGTACAACACTTAGTAATTTTTCTTTAAAACATCCTCATGCCTGTCATCCAGCTACTCAAGAGTCTATGAGACTCTGATCTCCCATGAACCACCAGAAAACCAGAAGTGGAGCTGTGGCTCAAGTGGTAGAGCGCCAGCCTTGAGTGAAAGAGCTCAGGGACAGCGCCCAGGCCCTGAGTTTAAGCCTCAGGACCGACAAAAAAAAATCCCCATTGTATTATCTTCAGACAGTTTGGCTCCAGCTGTCTTTATTTCATCTGACCATTTTACATGAAGCATCTGGAAGGCAGTAGAAGAAACATCCTGAGCCTGGAAGGCAGTGGTTTGCAGTGTTCTGTTTAAATGACCCCTTAGGCTGGCTCATAACTCCTTTGGTGGCAAGACATTGGAATCCGGTGGTGGAAGGGCCTTCTGAATGACTGGGAAATTGTGTTTCTGTCTCTCCTTCTTCTTTTCTTTCTCTCTCTTTCTCTCCTTTCTTCCTCCCAACTCTCCCTGCTTTCTCCAGCATATGTATAGTCAGTCTTAACAAATTCATCTAAGAGTGTGATTTATGATGAGAAAGAAAAGACTACACAGATAGATAGATGATAGACAGATCTATCTATCTATCTATCTATCTATCTATCTATCTATCTATCTATCTATCTATCTATCTATCTATCTATCTATCTATCTATCTATCTATCTATCTATCTATCTATCTATCTATGTATCTATCTATCTATCTATCTATCTATCTATCTATCTATCTATCTATCTATCTATCCATCCAGTCCTGGATCTTGAACTCATAGCTTATGCTCCGTTTCTGAGCTGTTTTTGTTCAAGGCTAGAGCTCTACCACTTGAGCCACATTTCCATTTCCACCTGTTTTCCTTCTTTCCTTCTTCCCTCCCTCCCTCCCATCCTCCTCCCCTCCTTCCCTTCCTCCTTCCTTCCTTCCTTCCTTCTTTCCTTCCTTCCTTCTTTCCTTCCTTCCTTCCTTCCTTCCTTCCTTCCTTCCTTCCTTCCTTCCTTCCTTCCTTCCTTCCCTCCTTCCTTCCTTCCTTCCTTCCTTCCCTCCCTCCTTCCTTCCTTCCTCCCTTCCTTCTTTCTGTGTAGTCAGTTGGAGATAAAAGTCATGGATTTTCCTCTTGGGCTGGCTTTGAACCATGATCCTCAGATCTCGGTAGCTTCTGAGCTCCTAGGTGCACAGACATGAGCCGCTGGTGCACAGCTAAGATATTTTCATACAATAAATCTTTTCTTTCTCCTACCCTTATTGCCATTTGGAGGGGAGGGGGCATGATTTCATTCCTCTTTTTTAAAAACACGCATTACCGAATACCAACTCTTCTCTAAGTATTTCAATCATTCACAGTGAAGGTAGTTCATCCTAATGCAACACTTGCTGTTGTGTAACCCCAGTATTGAGAATCGTGGCTGGCTGGCCCACAGTGTTGGCCCTGGTGGCGTAGACTATTTGTTTAAATGAGCAAATACTATCTTTCCTTGGTGGCAGTAGTTTTAAGGTATAGCAACGATTGGTTCAGACTGGGAAGCCCTGGAGATACATCTCAAGAGAATGCTCACAAAGGCTTCAGGGGAACACAAACAGCTCCTGCAGAGAGAGAGAGCCAGCCAAAGAGGTGGTGGGGGGGGAACAGAGGGAGAAGAATGGCCCAGGGTTGAACTGCAGCTGTCCCCTGTCACCTTGAGCCTGGAGCAGGGGTTTCCAAGGTCAGTGTGACCATTGACAGCAGCCCAGTGTGTCCCAGCGGTAGATCTGCACTGCGAATGCCCAGCTCACTAATTGGTGGGGACAGACCTCGGGGAACGTGTGCAGCCAGGATGGTAGATCTAAGATGGTGACAGCTGGGGGGTCATTCATCAAGGATGACCCTGAGGCTGGAGATCTGAGCCATACCGCACCCTGGAAACCACAGGCACTGGTGGTTCCATTCCTGGATCCTACCCCAGACACCCTCCCCCCAAATCGATGTGTTTGTAAATGGTAGTGTTTCCCTCTCTCTCACACATACACACCAAGGGGTCTGCTTCCTGAGACGGTAGCAAAGGAATTTCCTGTTATGCTTGCAGCTCAAGTTCACAGTTTCTAGTCCAAACCTCTTGCATTCTCTCCCACCAGGGCTCAGAGAAGGAGACGAACTCTGCTGGGAAATATGCACTTGACTTCTGCCTGGACGCCATCTATTTCTCACTCCACGGCTGGTTCTGTTTGGCTTGGTTTTGTCTGTCTCCTGCTAGGCGATCAGGAGTTTTTCTGAGAGAAATCTCAGATAGGGGGAAAGTTGAGAGACGTTCCGGCTTCATCCGAGTTGGGTGATAAATGAATAATGAATCAAAATAAAACAAAAATGGGACACACAGGCCCCTTGTCAAAGCAATGGCCCAAGGAAAAAGTGTAAAATAGAGATAATAATGGAAATATCACGGCTGTGAGGTTCAAGCTAGACAGACAGACAGACAGAGAGCGAGCAGCTACAATGCAAGCTGAGGAATATATTTTCTGAGGGGCGAGAAAAAGACACCTACCATTCCTTCTTTGATTTTTTTTTTTAAATTTTTACTTGTGGTGAAAATCACGGATGCATACAGAGACAGAACAGCCTTGATAAGTAGTATTTTCTTCCTCGAATTTAAGCTCTTTAAAAACAAATTTATTTTAGCAACGTTCCTCAGAGCAGAGGCTATGGATGGCATATTGATGAATATTAATAGCATCTAAATAGATTTATAAATTAACTCAAAGAAGTCTGAAGCACATATTGCACCCAGGATTGTATTTCTTCCATGATTTGATCTACCTAGAGTTTTGTTTTTGTTTAAAAAAAAAACAACAACAACAAGTTTTCTGATAGGTATCTCTGACTTGTTCCAAGAAGCTTAAAAAATAATGGAAAGATCTGGGTATGAAGAAGATACATTGTAAACCCAATGAAGACCCCACTCCTCCCTGCCTTATGAATTATTGAAACTGGTGTAATGTTGCCAGTAATAGAAACACAAAATTCCATTTGCGTTCCACATTACCGTAATGAAAGAAACGCAAGTGAAATCGTACACAATACTGGAAAGAGGAAGTGGGCAGAACGGCTTTCCTTTATCTCCTAAGAAAATCCCGAAGGGAAATGTTAATAATCCCATTAACTGAGGAAGAGCTTTAACTTTGCCGCGATGATTCCTTTTTAAAAAAATAAATAAAGAAGAAGTGCGAAAGATCACGAGTCAAGTACTTACTTAGTGCACTGGAGGTGAAGCTTAACCGGGAAACATTACAGAGTGGAGTTTTCGTGGTTGGACTACTGAAAAGATAGATAGGCACATGTACATTCTTAAGAACGAAAACATGGGCCGGGCAGGTGGCTCAGTGGTAGAGTGCTCGCCTAGCATGCATGAGGCCCTGGGTTCGATTCCTCAGCACCACATACTCAGAAAAAGCCCGAAGTGGTGCTGTGGCTCATGTGGTAGAATGCTAGCCTTGAGCAAAAGAAACTCAGGGACAGCGCCCAGGGGCCTGAGTTCAAGCCCCAAGACTGGCTACTGGGGAAACTGAGGCCTGGGGCAGTTCAGGTTTAAAGCCCATGAGATTCCATTTCTAAGGAACCAGCAAAATGCGAGACTTAACAGTGTGGCTCAAAGGGGTAGAGCCACAGCAAGGCGCAAGCGAGAGATTCGGGGGCTTGTCTGAGTTCAAGCCCTGGTACTGACACACACGCATGTGCACACACACACACACACACACACACATACACACACACACACTCACATACACACCACAGAAGGGATTGTTGAAGGCCGTGAATGCATATTCTTTTCTTATCTCCACTTACTTGACTCCTTTCAAGAATGGAATTATTGAGATATGATCAGCAGGCCCCCTGTCCCCTACCGCCTCACTTAGATGTTAACTTCTCTGTGAAATGTCACCAGGGCAGTTGAGAAAGGACATCTTACCCATCGCTCATGGATTTGCTGTTCTTCCAGACCCCCCCCCCCCCCCCGGAATCCGTGATACAATTGATATGTTTGCTCTTTTCAAGCAAAAACCACCAGACGCACAGATCCAAATTCTGCTGGCTGTGGAATGTTGTTTTGTTTTCCTTTACCAATTATTATTATTATTATTATTATTATTATTATTACCAATCCTGGAACTTGAACTCAGGGCCTGGATGCTGTCCCTGAGCTGCTTTTGCTCAAGGCTAGCATTCTACCACTTGAGCCACAGCGCCACTTCCGGCTTTTTCTGTGTCTGTGGTGCTGAGGAATTGAACCTGGGACTCCATGCATGCTGGGCGAGCACTCTACCACTGAGCCACCTGCCCAGCCTTTTACCACCATTCTTCGGGGCTGTTTTCAAGTGATGCAGCAAAGAGCTGCAGGAGCTGCCTCTGAATTCCAGCGAGGAACTTCCCAGATGTCCTGCCTCTGTGTCTGCTGCAGGAAACACAGACACAAGAATGTCTCCGCCGCCTTAGAAGGGAGCCTGCAATAAACTCCAGACCAATGGACTTGTAGAACTGTCCCTGGGGAAGAAGGCCCAGATGTTCAGTCTGACTTAGTTTTGACCCGGTGGTGCCCCAAACGTCACAGTCAAGTGTGGAGTAGTAGATGCTTCCTGCCCACTAAGTGCAATCAGGAAAATATGAACAGCAGAATGCATCAGTGATCAGTGTGCGGTCTTGTGGAAAGGGAAAACAATGGCTTATAAACTAATGTCCTAGGTAACCAGGTATAGTGGCTTACTCCTGTAATCCCAGCTAGTCAGACTATCTATCTATCTATCTATCTATCTATCTATCTATCTATCTATCTATCTATCTATTTATCTATCTGTCTGTCTGTCTGTCATCTATTTATCTGTCTGTCTGTTGATCTATCCATTTATTTATTGATCTACCTATATATCCATCCATCCTTCATCTGTCTGTCTGTTGATCTGTCTATATTATCTATCCATCCATCCATTTGTCTATATATGCATCCATCTATCCATCTGTCCATCTATCCACCCAGCAACCTATCTATCCAACCATCCACCTGTCATCTATCTACCGTCTGTTTATGTATCATCATCTACCCATCTGCTGCTGATTCTGTCTCTTTAGAATCATACGTAAAATGCTCACCCCTGGTGTCTGGTGAAAGCCACTGTGCGCTTTAATCACGTGAATTTCTGCATGGATCAAGTTATTCTCTTGAGAAGTTTCTTTTGGGGACTTGGTTCCTGCGAGTTTGCAGGCCGGGAAGTCTAAAGCCTGGTATTCAGCCTGGAGACGCAGGAAAGAGCCATGATTACAGTTCTCAAGTCCCAGGGCCAAAAAAATCAGAAGTTAAATTTCATCTCCCCCCCTCCAAATAATGTCCTGACAGAAATTATTCCACTATGGGTGTATGACGGCGACACATCAAATCGGCTGCTGTAATCATGGTAATAGGACACAGTCCCTACAATGAGATTGATCTGACTTTCCCTTCATATGTGCCTGTTGCGTTTTCTTCTATTTTCCATTATTTGCTTCCCACCCTAAGTTGATAAACTGCCTTCTTTTAGGAAATTGTGAGAGTCCTATTATCCTGTTTACCAAGCAAACTGCGGGCTTAGAGGTCAACATTTCTCTTGCTCAAAAGAAAAAAAAAATCCTGAAGGAACAGCTTAGAGACTGATACACATCTGTAAGTCTGCCCTAAAATTTTCCCTACAAGGTTTGTGGCTTTATCGGATCCTTGGCTAGCTGATGAAATTTTCAAAGGGCAATGTCTCTGCACTCTCTTATCTTGTCATTTATTTATTTGTTTGTTTATTTATTTAATTTTAGTCTATACATTTGAAAAGACTCAAAATCACCTGACTATATTAAGTTTTTTCCTCATTCTGGCTTCCCTAGATTTCCAGCTCCTATGAACAATACATTAAAAAAAATAAACAACAACAGAAGCCAAATTTCAGATTTCTCTTTTTACTTCCTTGTGGAATGATTTCTTTGAGTATATTACCTTCCTACTAGGGTAGGGCTTGAAAGCTACAGAGAGAGAGAGAGAGGGAGAGGAAGAGAGGGAAGGAGGGAGAGAGGGTAAACATCTAAACATCTACTATCAAGATTTTGCTGGAGAAATGATTTGCTTGCCGGGAGATAAACAGGTTTATCAGAACTGTTATCAATGTTCTAGGCGAGGGTTCAGGACCTGGAAACGAAACTTCTCCTGGCCTTCGGAAGGCTGAGGCTTCTGCTTTTCAAACGATCTTTTCCTTTGTCTGCTTTGTAAAGCGTCTGCTTTACACTCCAGAGAAAAGTCCGGAAGAAAGTTTACTAGGGAAGGGTTCCACCAACTCCACCACAGTGTCCTGGCTTTCCCATTGCTCTCAAACTCTCCGTGGTGAGTCTCACGCACCTGCACAAGAACTCACACTGTGGAATCGAAGGGTGGCCTCCTCCCTGACTTAATGGGCCTGCATACACAGCATATGTTGGCAATTTGTGTATAATGCGTTTGGAAATGTGCATCGCAAACGATTCCTCTTCAGGTGCGTGCGAAGCCAGGTACAGGCAATTCACAGTAGGAGTTCACACCTGTCTTCGCCACCACCGTGGTACGCTTGTATTTTTAATTACCAGTTACTGCCATGAGAACATCAATCTCTCTTCCATATCACAAGTCTAAAGAACTCCAAAGTGGGATCCGGTGCCAGGCTCCTGAGCTTCGAGTTCAGGACCCACACATTTTGTGTTTTAAAGAAAAAAAATCTTCATATAAACCATCATTACCTCAACAGTAGAAAGGAAATGGAAGCTATTTCAAATGAACAGAGAGAGAGAGAGAGGAAAAACAGAAAAAAAAAGGAAAATGAATGGGGAAGATTGGATATGATCAAGTTCCACATCTGGGTAGAAGGAAATGGAGACTTGGGGAGCAAGCAGTCCTGGACTCTCTGTTGTTTAATTAAGGCCAAGAGAGCTGATTTGGGCTGCACAGCTGAACTCTCCCTTTTACGTATAGACAGCCATCCACACAAGCTATGATTTTTCCCATACGCTTAGCCACTTAAGAGATCAACAAAGTTAATTTTTGTGTGTGCCAGTCTTACAGATTATGTTGTCTTTAATTGATTTTTTTTTGCTCCAATACCGATGCGATTTTCAGGATGGTTTCTATCTCCGTGAGAATCTCTGCTGTGAATTTGCTTAAAGTCTTTTCTTCGCCCTAAACGAGGTTTTCCTTTTATGGATTTGAAGCCACATTTTACACGCTGCATGCTAATTATTTTATGATTATGCTAATGGAAGGTGGACTTCTCCAAGGTTATGTCGTTGCATTTAGCTGTCACCTAACCAAGGTTATTTGTCATGGAGTATTTTATTATGATGATTATGAATGCTTTCTTCTATGGCACCGCATATCAACTATTTCCTTGGATATCAACTATTTCCCTAAACCTGAAACACTAGCGTTATTATTTTATCTCACGCAAGTAGTCTCTCTTCTTTCCTATTTCCAGAATTTGTGTATTTGCTTGATGTGAACCGGTGACCCAATTGTCTTCTCTCTCCCCTTCAAAAGGATACTTTGCCCTCCCGCAGTATTAATTGAGTAGTGATTCTTCTCCTGACAAAATGGAAATGCCCTATCTGCAATTCCACAGGAGTCCTGGTAAAGGCTTTTGATCTAGTGGTCAGTTTCTTTGTTCCTTCTATCCAGCCCGTAGTATGTCATTTCATTAACAGGGACTTCATGAAAAATAGGTTTGAGATGGGATAGAGAAAGTCTCATCCCCTAACCCTCCACGAAGGGCTTGATTATCCTAGATATTGTGCCCTAACCTAGCCACTCAACGTGGCTTGTTGCATTAGTCAGTGGTGAAATCTATGATTATTATTCTTATCACTAGTTTTCAAGTTGGTGCTGAAGGATACTCTACTTCTGATTGCAACATGGCATCTTCCCCAGCTTCCTGTCCCTCCTCTTTCTTGGTGACATCTTCAGTTTTCCCTACACTCTTCTGGTTTTGGAACCAGAAGTCCATAAATGCAGAGTTCTCAGAATTTCCCAAAGAGCCAGGCGGGCAGAGAGATGAGCACCACACCAGTGGATTTTTCTGCCCCTTCCTAGGGTTTCTTCGGTGAAGACCTCACCGGTCCTGCGGCTGAACACACAGCAGACAGGCCAGCGGTGCCCAGGCCCCGGCCAGCCTTGTGTGTAAGGCTCAGCTGGGCTGCGGGCTCCTGCAGGCCGGAGATGCGGTGGGAGGGTGCTGGAATCTTCCGGGGTTTGGCCCAGGGTTTGTTGTCCTAGAGCAAAAGCAGCCACAGTCACGGTCCTATAATCCTATGTAGCATATGATTTTAGAATATAATAAACAGATAATATGCAATTTCATATAATTATATGTAATATATTACAGATCTTACCGTATAATACAATAGGAATAATATAACTATTATATAATTGTAAGTACTGTATATTATATATTGCACAATATATATCATTTTATATACTATGCAATTATATATAAATACATAATATATATGTAATATCATATATTATATAAAATTGTATATACTATATATAACTATATGTTGTATACTATATACTATATAATAAAATAAAATAATATAAATAATATAAATAATGTATAATGAAAACATATACAATATAATATAAATAAATAATATGAATATAAAATATATATTATGAATATAAAATATTATGAATATATTATATAATATATAATATAATATAATATTATATATTATGAATATAAACTATTATGAATATTATGAATATAAAATAAATAATATGAATAATATATAACATGTATAATACATAAAATATAGAATAGTTTATAACAGTATAATATATACAATAAATGTCATATATGATACATTATATATAATATATATTATATGTGTTATATGTGATATAGTATATGTTACATATAGTTATATATAACATATATAAATATATATAACTCTATAGTTACATGTTATATATTTATACATTACATCTATAAATATGTGTTATATATAATTATATGTACATTGACATACAATATATATAACTCCATAGTTATCTATTACATGTGAGTGTATTATAACCTATTATTATATAATAATATCAATAATAAAAAATAATATAATCATTATTTGTCCAAGGTCACACCTCCTAAGGGAAAATCTTGATCATCTCTCTCCATATCCTTTCTCCATGCTACATCACTTTCCAACAGAACTCTACTTAAAAAACAATCCAACTCTCCTCCATGCGATCATAAATTTCAGGTGCAGATCATCTTACTTTGAAGCTTCAGGAAGCCCGTCTGACGGACGGCTGCGGGTCCACAGTGAGCAGTCTGTGGAAATACTGTTCTGAAGTCTTTTTGGCTTTGCGGTGTTGGTCTGAGGATCCCCTAGGATGTCTGAATCAGGAGGCAGCAATGGAAATTCTTTTCTTTTGTCATTTTGGGGGCTTGAACTCATAGCCTGGGTGTTGTCCCTGAGCTCTTTTGCTCAAGGATGGTGCTCTACCACTTGAGCCACAGCTCCACTCCCGGTTTTCTGGGGGTTCATTGGAGATAAGAGTCTCATGGACTTTCCTGCCTGGGCTAGCTGACAGGCGCTCTTATGGGCAAGAGTTGAATATTAATATATGAAAATCCAGCAAAGCAACTGTAAGAAAGGAAACAGGAGGTGGAAGTGCAGTAAGGATACACTGAGGAATGAACTCAATTAATTCACATTCTCTGAGGAGAAAGTACTTTTCACTGGGCACCGGTGGCTCACGCCTGTCATCCCAGCTACTTGGGAGGCTGAGATCTGAGGACTGTGGTTTGAAGCCAGCCTGGGCCAGAAAATCCATGAGACTCTCATCATTAATGAATCACTAAAAAGCTGGAAGTAGAGCTATGGCTCAAGTGGTAGAGCACCAGCCTTGAGCAAAAAATAGCTCAGGGACAGCACCCAGCCCCTGAGTTCAAGCCCCGGGAACTGCAGAAGCAGAGAGAGAGAGAGAGAGAGAGAGAGAGAGAGAGAGAGAGAGAGAGAGAGAGAGAGAGCACCTTTCCCTTAGTATTCATTAAAAATTACTTACTGAATTTAAGTAAACATATTTGTGTAGCTCTAAAGCTTCTGTGTATTCATGACTTATTTGGCATTGGTGACAATAACCAATGCATTGTACTGTTGAGACAAATCTCCAGAGAACATTAGGCTTTTCTTAAATGTGCGAGAATGTGTAACCTTTCTAACTGTATATGAAATACAGGTCAGCATTAAGCATTCCCTTAATAACGAAAAACAATGATTGCATTTTTCTTTCAAGTCTTTTTCCCCCCCAAGCTTGCAATAATTTGGAAATATTATAATCATGAGTAAGAAATGTAAATGAAAAGTATCAAAATACATCTCCCAGGTTGGTGGGAAATCCTTCTCCTATACCGCTGGACTGAAGCTCCACATTCATGCCACATATTCTTGGTGATCAATAGAACCATTTCCCCACATTTTGGGGTATGAAGTCGTTTTCCAGCAGTGTCTACTTTTAAAATTAAAAAAAAATTGGGGAATTAAAGTCAAGGTTGCTTGTTAGTAAAATGCTCTACCATTTGATCCACAACTTGTGTCCCTTCGTTTGCCTTAGGGATTGACTTATCTATTTTTATCATTTTTGGTAGCATCTCATAATTTTTTTTTTAAAATTCAGCCTGGCCTTGAATCATGATTTTCCTACCTAAGCCTTCCCTGGAGCTGAGATTACAGGTGTGAACAACCACTGTGGGCTGGTTCTTTGAAATAAGATACCACTCACGGTTTATTTTGCCCAGGCTGGCATCCACCGTCAATGCAAAGCCCCAGTTCAAACCATGCCCGGGTCTTTCTGTCTCCAGTCTCCAAATAGCTTGCACTATGGCTGTGAGACACTGTACTTGGCCATGAGGATATATCAGAGATAGGAAAAAAAAATCTCAAGAGTTCTGGCTGAGTAGCCTTTGTTTTCCCTTGGGTGAACACTGAAAAGCAAATATCCTTGCTAATGTGAGACTATCATAATCCCGGCTGAGCAACCAGGGTTTCTTCGGAGGAGTGCATGGTAGTGCAAGGGTTTTATTTAATTCTGTACATAATACCTTGGTCTCTAGTAGGCAGGGTTGGTTGTGTGGCTTGCAGCTAATTTGCTTTCTGCATTATCTCTCAGCAAACCAGATGACCCTGGGACTTTCAGCGTTAGAGTCCTTACGACTGCATGTTATGAAGCTATTCAAGCTGCAAAGTCTTGAACTCGCCATCCTGCAAATGTCACGTGTGGAATCCAGGGTAAATCTTCGTCCAGGGTTGATACAGTAGCATTGTCCGGACATATTACGATCTCGTTTATGTGTTCTCATTTGCATGTGCTCTTATCATCACTGAAGGAAAAACAAACAACAACCCCACACCGATGATTGTGAACATGGTATACATTCACCATGCATGAAGATGAACTAGAATCCAGCCTGGGTGGAGAAGTAATTGTCTTCTTTAAGAAATTGTGACCCTAATAGTAGAGAGAAGGAAAAAGCTAAAGGAAGAAAATGCTTCACTCAAGTGAATGTCTTTTTATTATGTTTTTTAAATGGCATCAGAGGGGAAAAAAATTATAGGCCAAGGAGAAATTTCTTTGCTGCCCCATGAATTATAATTTATATCATTTGATACTGTAATTTTTTTCAGATCAAGGGTACTTAATCATTTTCCTCATTTGTACTTTTTCTGCATCCTTTGCCCGATACTTCTTTTTTTTTTATCATTTAATTACTTTATCAATCACTTTTACTCCTTTGGTTCTTCAGCACAAGTGAAAATCATCTTCACCGTGTTGGAAAGCGAAATTGATTGCTTGCTCTCTGTCTATCTTTCTTTGCGCTAGCCAGGATGAAGTCCAATGCAGCTTAAAATTATATATTAGATTTTAACGGAGTTGGATTAAGTGTTTAGGAAACTTTCCTCCCCTCCCCACTTCTAGCTTTGTGATGGTGGGAATCTCGCATAAACGGATAATTAACATTTTGTGGGGGGGAGGGGGAAAAGGAAACGGAGCCTGCATCTACTAGAGTAGTGTTTATTTACTTAGTATTATTTTTTAATCTTTAAGTAGTGGTTCCCAAGAGGTTCAGCAGGTCAGTGGATGAGTCCAGTGTATCTGGAGTAATTGCTGACCTCTTATTTTTTGCCATCCGACAGAGCGGTTGATGAACACAAGGCATCTGGATCCCTGTCCCCCACTTTCCACATTCCCCCCATCTCTCCCTCCCCACCTCTGGCCTTGCTCTTCTGCATTTTGGGGGACCCACACTGGAGTCTTGGCTGCCTTCTCCCCCTCTTATCCTCTCCATCTGTCCACCCCCTGAACCCCACCCCACCCCTGTCCAGTCCCCAATTCCTGGGGTTTGATTTTGCTGACCTTTGACTCTGCCTGTCTAAGGAATGATACTGTTGGAGTTCTCCCTTGAACCTACCATCTTTCACTTGGTACATTCATACACACTTGCACACTACCCACATGCTTATTTACTTATGAGTTGGTAAGCCAAATCCAGCTTCCACATAGAAGGGAAAACACACATGCCTTGTTTTTCTGGGTCTGGTTTACTTCACATAGTTTTATCTTCTTTTAATTTGTTTCCATGCCTTTCCATTCCTTTACGTATGGTTCAATATTCTTTCCAATGGATGAGTAAAATTCCATTGTGTATCTATACCGCATTTTCTTGGATCCATTCATCCACAGTGGGACATCTGGGCTGATTCCATTTTTCTTGGCTATGGTGAATAGTACTGCAAAGAACATGGTTGTACTTAAGCATCCAACAGGGAATTTAAGAGATGCACACACACACACACACACACACACACACACACACACACACACAATTCCATAATTTTTTCCCTAGTTGGTTTTCACAACCACCCTTATTTGAAAGAACAATCAAGAAAGCAGAAATGAATGAACTCAAGTATTCATACAGCCACCTACAGACATGTCACTTCCGTTGCTAACTCTAGGAGGGAAATGATCCCAAAATTATGCTGAAGTTGCAGTTCTCTGTGTGGGATGGGTTTTATATGTCAGGTGCTATGTAGCTGCTCCAGACATCAAATAGTTTTCTTTTAGTTCCCACACGGGGACTTGAACTCAGTGCCTGAGGCTTTCACTGATTGGCTGGTGCTCTACCGCTGAGCCACGCCTCCACCTCCCGTACGCACCAATGATAAAGCCTAGGTGTGAGGTAGAGGATTTACACTACTCCCAGAATAATTCTGATATATCCTGGAGGTGATTTCAGCACAAAAATGCATATTCAGAGCTGGGTACCAGTGGTTCAGGAATCCTAGCTACTCAGGAGGCTGAAATATAAGGAACAAGATTCAAAGCCAGCCCAGAGAGGAAAGTCTGTGAGATGCATATTTCCAATGAACCACCAGAAAACTGGAAGTGGAGCTGTGGCTCAAGTGGTAGAGCACCAGCCTTGAGTGAAAGAGCTCAGGGACAGCACCCAGGTCGTCAGTTCAAGACCCATGACTGACAAAAATAAACAAACAAACAAAAAATATATATATAGTGTGTGTGAATAAGATGAAAATGTTGAATATTCCTTTTTTTCTAACGAATAGCCCATATATATGTATTTTGTCATATTTTTGGATTGAGGAATATTTGGGGCATAATTTAATTTATGCACCATAATCTCATGAGCTGCCTGAGAGGTTCTTTATCTGATTTTGGATCTGGAAGAGTATTTTGTGTGTTTTTGTGATTTTTTCTTTTTTTTGGCTTGGGTCTGGTATATGGGAAGAACACTTTTCTCTTATTTAAAAAAAAAAGTATTTTATACTCATTTAAAATAAAATGTCAGGAGGAACATTTCACAACCACTGGGAGAAGATCAAACACAGGGGGGGAACCTCTTTATATTTTGTCTATGTTTTTCCCAGACTAGAAACTCGAGCTCTTCAATTACAAAGGTTCTGACAGATCAGCTTCCAAATCAATACGTATTGCTTCCGTTTCTTCCCTGTGAGATACTATCACTGGAGCATTTTCCTTGCTGGACATTTATTTCAGCATCTCATAATCCCCTTCAGGTTAGATTTTTTAAAAACTTGAAAGTTTAACTTTGACGACGAACTTTAAAAGTTGGGGGAGATGGGAATGGTTGTGAGTTCGAGGCCCACTTAACCTCTAGGAAATTTCCATTCCGGCTCTTAATGATGTGGGAGAGACTCAAGGGAGATCTGCAGATGGTAAAGATGATGTCACCTCTTTAATGCCCATGTTGGAATTTGGGGAATCCTGAAAAACACAATCAAGTATGCATGAACTAATACGTGCATATCAGTTAAAACCTTTCCAAGATCTTATTCATACAAAAGTGTGACTAGCTTCTTTGTTTTAAGTGTGAAGTCTGCTAACAAACTCAATCACATGCACAAAGTAGGCGAAGAGACAAGATGATCAGAGTTGGGCCTTCTCTCCTCCCATTTGTAAGTTCAAACAAACTTATTCTGAGCCTAAGTGGATGAAGGAAGAGACCATTTTTTTTAAAAATGATATTGAACATGGACAGGGAAGTGAAGTTTAAATTGACTGTCCCAAACGGACAGAAGTAATTTGAAATGCATTATTTTTTAAAGCAGACATGAGTCACGTATCTTTCATGGACGATTCGACTCCTTTCGTTTTCCTCTGGAGGACAGGCACTTAGGAAGGATGATAAATCCAAGACAGTGAGCAGCCTGCTGGGTACCGGGGGCTCACGTCTGTCATCCCAGGGACGGAGGAGGCTGAGATCGGAGGATCGAGGTTCAAAGCTAGCCCGAGCAGGAAAGTCCGTGAGACTCTGATCTCCAATACACTACTCAGAAAAAAGCCAGAATTGCAGCTGCTGTGGCTCAAGTGGTAGAGTACTAGCCTTGAGCAAATGAAGCTCAGGGCCCCGAGTTCAAGCCCCAGGATTGGGTTCCATACACAAAAACACTGAGAGGAAAGGAAATCGTTTTTTTTTTCTATCTCAGTGAAATATCAAATGCACCTGCCTAGCAAGCTCAAGGCCCTGAGTTCAAATTCCAGCAGGACAAATACAGGCGAATGGATGGTGTGTACAGAAGTGTCCATTGGAGAATTCAGAGAATAATCTAAAAAAAATACTTGAAAAGAAAACCAGGAATCAGTCTTTATTTCAACACAGCCGTTCCCAAATTTGTTATCTTTTATTTAGCACCAGACACTGTAAAAACAGACAAACCTATGCAACTTTGGAAGGAATCATGTTTAGGTCCTCTTAACTTCGGTTCTTCTTCTTCTTTTATAACCCCTGACAAATTCCACACGGAGTGTTTACCCAGTGTGTAAAATTCAAGTGTTTCTTCTAATAGCACGGGCCGTTCCTTTATTCCCATTAAGCTTGAGCGGCTGTGATGATTGAGAAGGAGCCATTGTGCACACCACTGTAGTCTCAGCTTCCTGAGAAGTGTGTAACAGGTGATCCAAACGGCAGGCTACAACTATTGATACTACGCCAGACGGCTCAAGAGGTAAAGTGATTGCCCGGGGCACACACCAGGTCCTGAGTTTGAACCCCAGAACTAGATCTCTACACGCAACACAAAGCAAATCTTGGAATCAAACTTCTCTTCTTCTGAAATTTAAGTTGTCTGGGCTGTTTTGGGTGCCACAGGAAAGAACACGGAACACACCGGAATTCTCAGAGATATGGAAATTCATCTCTCTGTCTGTCTGTCTGTCTGTCTCCTGCCTTTTCCAAACTCAGGGTCCTTTTTTCATCCTTACTTAAGAGAGTTGATTTTACACAGTCTTAGAACATCAGCTTTCTTAGGGACACCCAAAGAGGATGCTCTTTGGGTAAAAACCCATAGGGCCAGGCCTCTGCCCCTCTGATCATAGGAAATAATATTGATCCCAATGGACTCCAGGAAACGGACACAAGAGGTCTTATTCTTCTCTGTGGTTCCTATTTTCTTTTTGTCTCCTGGGTGGGTTTCTCTGTCTCTGGCAGGGTGAGGGGGGCACAGAAATGGGGGGACAGAGGGGAAACCAAGGCAGCCGGGGTCCTCACTGGACACCAGGTGGAGAATGAACTCTACCACTCACAAATGGGGACGGGAGGGAAACACTGGGGGGAGAGAGCGAGGGAAGGGGGGACAGGGTCCACAGAGAAATGCGCTCGTGACCCGACTGATGTCACTGTCACCTCTCTGCATGTCACCTTTGCAATCACAATAAACATGTATTTTTTAATTGTAATGAAATAAATCAGCTGTCTACCACCATACGTTTCAAAACAAAGTCAGACTATCAGGGCAGTGACAATCACCAACATGGAGTGGTTCAAATGCTGTATTTCCCATCCCAAAATGTCAGCAGTATTTACTTTCCCCCCACCCCCCTCAGACCATGTTTTTCCTGTTCTCTTGTATACTGAGGTTCCCCGGAGACAGTGACCCAAAAGACAGGATGAAGTCACCTCGCATATAAGATAGTCCACCCCTTCAAGGATCTCACAAGACTTTGCCTAGCAAATCCTAAATTGGAACCTCCCCCAAACTCCCTGGGCATTGGCGTGCTATTCAATCATGTCCACATGGGAAAGAAAGCCATCACCCATCAGTCAGAGTCCCATCATTTCTAATGAAGAGGAAGGTATGAGAAGTGAAGGGTCAGTTCAAAGGGCGCTGCTTAATTACACACCACACAACCACCCAGTGAACATTCCTAGTGAATGCCACAGATACCCAATCCTTGCATGGAGGCTGAACGTGAATCTGCTATAAGCGGAATCTTCTTTTCAAGAAGATTCTTGCTTTTCAAGAAGATGCTGCTTGTCATACGAAATAGCCCCCATTATGAGTCCACGTTGAAAGAAATATACCTACAGCAGAAAATTGTGAGGCTTTTTATCCTAATTCTTTCCCAAAGGGAATGTTGCAGCTGAGTACACAGGAACGCGAGTTACTTCTTCGCGTTTTACTAAATGTAATTCTGCTAAGTACGGGCAATATGGTTTTGTATTTCCTTTGCCCTCCACAGTGTTAATATTTATAACTAATACTGAGCACAAGTAGCATACTTATAAATAAATAATATAATTAATATTAAGTACAATAAATATGAAGTACAGGAAAATTAATATTTTAATATTTTCATGAAGCTTCTGTCTGTTAAGATAATTTAAATTGTACTTACACCCTGAACACAGATAGAATGGGTAGCCCATTTCATTAAATTTTCAACCATGAACATGTTCTTCATTAGAAAAATCTAATTAACCAAAATACTTTAATAACTCTTAAGGAACTAAGATATATTATTATTACATCTTAGTTTTTGACTAATAAGGCAAAAAAAAGAAATATCATGTGAGTAAACCTTAGATATTGGAGTTTTATTGTAGATATTTTGCTTCAATGCTTCCTTATTTTGTTCCAGCTTCTCAAAACTGTTCCTATCCTATATTTGGGGTTCACATCTCTGAATAGCTGGGTGCTGGTGGCTCATGTCTGTCATCCCAGCTGCTCAGGAGGCTGAGATCTGAGGATCATGGTTCAAAGCTAGCCCGGGCAAGAAAGTCCGTGTGACTCTTAACTCCCATGAACCACCAGAAAACTGGGAATGGAACTGTAGCTCAAGGAGTAGAGCACCAGCCTTGAGCAAAAAGAGCTCAAGGAATAGCACCCAGGCTCTGAGTTCAAGCCCCAGGATCAGCAAAAGAAAACAACAAAAAAAAAACCAACAGAAAACCGGTGGAATGACATCCAAAAATGACTACAGGACCGGCATAGTGAGGTTGGTTCGTGCATCTAATTCTAGCTACTTAGGAGGCATAGAGAGAGGAGTTCAAGGCTACCATGGGCTTAGAAGTTCATGAGATGACATCATCTCAACTAATATCTGGGTGCGGTAGCAGAAGCCTCTGATCTCAGCCCTGAGGGGAGCTCAGCGGCTGGGCACAGTCCAGCTTCAGGACAACAGGGACATACCACAAGAACCTACTTTGGAAATAACCAGCACAAAATGGGTTGGAGGCATGGCTCAAGCGGTAGAGCACCTGCCTAGCAAGCACAAGAAGGCTCTGAATTTAATCCCTTGCTCCCTCCCCTCCCCCCTCCACACACAAATATGTGGCAAATAACATAGGCAAAAAAAACCCCTTCTCCTTTCCATATCCTGATATGGAATTTTTTTTTAAAAGGATCCAATGTCTATTCAATAATGCCTTAATATATAGATGGTGAGTAAAAAAAAAAAAAAAAAAAAGAAATCCTCCTGTATTTGTTCCTGTGGGAGAAAAGAATTGTAATAAAATAGAAAAGCCAACAGCGTAAATGCTATCCAAAAGATTGCGAGCCCATCCCCAGAGCTTTAAAACAAAGCAACACAAACCAACCACACACAGCAGCAGGCCATTAATCCAAGAGCAACAAGAAAATAAAAAGAGCCACTGGCCTCTTGGCTGAACTATTTTTTCACATGTGAAATTTCCTCCCCAACTTCACTATGCAAAGATTTCCAAGATGTTGTCTTTCCCCTCTCAACCACCTTTCTATTACACAAGGGGTCATTTTTCTCCCTTTATTTATTTAAATTGCAAAGATCTGGAAAGTTCTCGCGCGACAGAGATTCTGATCTCCAGGGAAAAAACATTTCTCAGGTTCTTTGCCAGGACAAAACTCTATGATAGGAAGTGAACAAAGACAGAAAAGGAGAAGGAGAAAGATAAAAGAAGTAGCAGTTGGTCAGAACTTAATGATTTCATTTGGCATCTGGTCAAATGACCGGGGCAAATGTTCTTTTTTTTTTGGACAAATGTCATTGAATTTTTTATTACGATGAATATTTAAGATCTCCAGTTCCACTCATTTAAAAGAAGGTGATGTTCCCCTTTTTCTAGACTCTATGAAGGCTGGGTTTGGAAGGGCTTGACCCTTCTCTAAGTGTGGAAACAGCTGTAGCATGCAAATGAAATCCCTTCTATCCTGCTCTCCTCCACACCAATTCCTTCTTGTATGTGAATAACTCAGGTGCTCAGAAACACCAATGCCTCTTGCTTCAAGAGAGAGAGATTAAAAAAAAGAAAGCAGGTGGAATTGGTTTGCTCGCTGCTAGGCAAAACAAGGTAGAGGGAAATCTCAGTTTCCCAAGCTTTATTTCCAATGCATTTCATTTCTCAGCCTGATTGCAAACGAATGATGAGAGCGAGTCATGTGAAAGTATGAAGTCTGGCCACTGGTGCTCATGCCTTTCATCCCAGCGACTCAGGAGGCTGAGATCTGAGGATGGTGGTTCAAAGCCAGCCTGGGCAGGAAAGTGCATGAGACTCTGATCGCCCATGAACCACCAGAAAACTGGGAATGGAACTGTAGCTCAAGGAGTAGAGCACCAGCCTGGAGTGAAAGAGCTCAGGGACAGCGCCCAGGCCCCTGGGGAGGCAGGGAAGATACAGCTCAAATTTGAATAATAAATGAAAAGTTTCTGCTATCTGCTAACAGAAGGTTTGTCTTTTTTGTTTTAAATTGTCGCTGAACCCAATTCAGAACTTTGAGATCCATTTTAAATAGTAGATACCAAACATACCAGAAATGTCTTCCTTCCTTCCTTCCTTCCTTCCTTCCTTCCTTCCTTCACCTCCCTCCCTTCTTCTTTCTTTCTTTCTTTCTTTCTTTCTTTCTTTCTTTCTTTCTTTCTTTCTTTCTTTCTTTCTTTCTTTCTTTCTTTCTTTCTTTCTCTTTCTTTCTCTCTTCTTTCTTTCTTTCTTTCCTTCCTTCCTTCCTTCCTTCCTTGCTTCCTTCCTTCTTTCTCTCCTTCCTCTTCTTCCTTCCTTCCTTCCTTTCTCTCTCTTGTTCTTTTTTTCTCCTTCCTTCCCTTCCTCCTTCCCGCCTTCCTTTTTATTTTCTTTTTGTGTCTGTTCCGGGCTTGAACTCAGGGCCTGAGCGCTGTTCCTGAGCTCTTCAGCTCAAAGGCTGGAGCTCTACCACTTGAGCCACTGCGCCACTTCCGGTTTTCTAGTGGTTTCTTGGAGATCAGAGTCTCACGGACTTTCCTGCCTGGGCTGGCTTTGAACTGCGATCCTCCGATCTCAGCCTCCTGAGTGGCTGGGATGGCAGGCGGGAGCACCAGCACTTGGCTTGTCTTTTTCCCTTTTTCTTTTTCCTAGTCTTTGGAGCAAGAGGTTGGATGAATATCCTATCTGTGTAGATGCAGTGTGAGAGACGGCATGGGAAGTTACTTGAGGACTTTTTGATACATCGACCAGAAAAATGAGCAAAGTGTGAAAGCTAGAAGCGTCCATGGGAATCTCTGTAGAATCCTTTTGTGCACGACTCAATTCCTGGGTAGGAATCAGAAAACCATTTATAGGAGACAGAGGAGGAGGAGGAGGAGAAATTATGGACTTGCACCTGACGGGAAACCACTGAGTAGAACCTTCTAGAGACGAGGGGCCAGGAGACCACCAGTGTCTTAAGCTTGAACCTCTTCTGGTGGGTGATAAATTGGAAAATTACCCTAATCTGAATTCTTAAGGAGAGACCAGAAACATATGAAAACCTGCAGGTAGAAACTTTCCAGATTGCATATTTCACCAGCCGCCTCTTTGCGCTAGGTGGTAGCTCTCAATTATTAAACACCCTGCCCATTATTTAAGTAGTCACTTTTAATCATCGTATTTCCACATGTATATTTATACCCCCTCCATAATGAAATCTCCCGATGTGTTTTATGGACTGTACACAGCTTTATTCATAAAAATGTAGCCCTCCTGACTAACAGCACATTTTTATTCCACATAATTGTGTGGCGAGCGATAGACATAGATTACGCTAATAGACAAGAGAGCGAGCATGAATAAATAAAAGCAATAGAGAATCCCCAAACCTAATTTCAACAACTATTTTAAATTTCCTTCTTCTACCAAACCTCTATCAGGGTTGTTAAACAAGTAATAAAATTGACCGAGTGGCTTCTCAGATCTGCTTTCTTCCCGTAGCTTGCCTACTGGTCCAGAGACATCCACCAGCATAAGAATAGGTTTCTGGCAGGTGGTAGGAGAGGAAAATAAATAAATAAAAAGGGAAGAGAAAGAGGAACTGGAGTAATCCACCATCCACATAATCCACTCATGAATAACAGAGAATTGACTGGAATGAAAGCACTTGGAGAAGGACTGAAATGAACTCAGTGATCAGTAACTCCATAATGGCTTGATGCCAGCTAAGAGAACTAGCTGTTTTTTACAATTACATGGGGAAAAGTCCATACTACATTGCTTTTCTTTTTTACACGATTTAGACTGCACACGGGCATTCAGACTTTGAACCCAGGTTTGTTGGAAATGACAAGTTTTACCTCATATCCATGGAGTCTCTCCTTAGGCCACATAAAGTGTCTCCACGTTTGTAAGAAATCTTAAAAGCTGGGAAGAGGGCACCAAGAAAAGAAAACACCACACACACACACACACACACACACACACACACACACACACACACACACACACACACACACACACACGAGGTCTTCATAGAGTTATAACTCTTAGCAAAATGCAACACACAAAATACAGGCTCATTTCACCGGTGTCACCCATTATGGCTGTAGGAAAAGCACCTCCATCCAGTTTCCTAAAGTGTGAAATAATTCGAACAGCAGACAGCAAAATCTAGAAATAATCCCCACCCCACCGCACCCCATCCCACTCGAAGGATGAAGTGCTCATAGTTAGACTCTGCTTTTTAGGAACACTGAACAAGGATCTGAAGGTTCCACAAAGCCATTCCTTTCATTCCAACTCCTTAATGATTATAAATAAATATTTTTAAAAAGATGCATCATAGTCATAAATTGACATGCAGTATTGAAATCCCTTTATGCAGCTACTTTAATAATAATAATAAAATAATAATAATAACAAATACATTTAAGAGAAAGAAAAGGTGTTTTTGTGAAAGGGAATCTCCAAACCAATCATCAATGTTCATCGTGAGTCTTAATAATGTGTTTAAATAATAATAATAATAATGGATCATCATCATAACAAAAGTTCGGCACATATGTATATTTTGAGGCTCTGTGTGGTACATCATTCGAATTCATATTTATGGTCTGAGCCCTAATTTCTCTTCCCACATCTTGTACTTTGATCTCATCTTCTGCTAGACAAGCACCTTATGAAAAGGGGAAAAAAATTGGTTTACGTGCTTCAGTAATTAAGAACTAGAAAAGATGCCTTCCCAGCTGCTACTTTTGAAGTCAAGTTTAGTTAGTGGCAAGGTGCCAATTTTCAATTAGAAATAAGCTTTTTCTTTTTTTACTTAAAAAAGTATCAGGGGCTACGTTATGTCAATAATTCATCTTTGACACATCCTTTAAACAAAATAATAAAAACGACTTTCTTTGTTAGTATCAGGGGGTCCAGATGATCAATTATTCAAGGCTGAGTCCTTTGACAATGGTATATTATTCTGTATTCTTTTTTTTCCCTCTCAGCTTTTGTTTATTCATTATTAGTTAGGTCGGGGAAATAAAACTCTCCTTCTGTTTTTGTTGCTGTTGTTGTTTTCTTCTCAAAATATTTAGGAAAACTTTTAGCTAAGGCATATATTTCAGATTTTTGTCTTATTCCCCCCCCAAAAAAAAATTTACTCTAAATGCAGAAATGCAGATATGCAGATACACACTGGAGGAAAGGTATTAATTCAGTTAATTTGGTGGTAACAACACCTTTTATCATTCCTGAGAGTTGTCCTATACTCAGAATGTATTTATCCAACTAAGATGGACACTTCCCCATTCTTAACTTGGTAGAAGCATGTCTATGGAGGAAACACAGGGGTGATGAATGCCCTTGGAATTTGACCTTGATCTTTATTCCTGACGGAGCTAAGGTGGCGAGCAGATGTCTCAGCACTTGACCTCTGGGATGAAGGAATGGCCAATGAAATCATGTGTTGTCCAAAAAGAAATGTGCTCATTGTCCGAAGTAGGGAAGTGTCACCCCTCCGTATATCACCTTTGTAATCACGATTTAAAAAATTAAAATTCAAAAAAAAATAGTTGTTGCTGCTGCTGTTCTTAGGAACCAGCTCCCAAGAAATAACATTGATAGGATTTTCCATTACACTGAAAAGAGTAAACATTTTCATATCTTTCCTTCTTCCATCTTTTATGGTGGCTTGGGAAATGCTGCACATTGCTCCAACTGCCACAACTCCAACAACTTATGCCCTTTTTTTTTTTTTTTTTGGTCAGTTGTAGGGCTTGAACTCAGGGCCTGGATGCTATCCCTGAGCAGTTTTACTCAAGGCTAGAGCTCTACAACTTTGAACCACAGCCCCACTTCCAACTGTTTCATGGGAAATAAGAATCCCAAGGACTTTCCTGCCCTAGGTTGGCTTTGAACCACAATCCTCAGATCTCAGCCTCCTGAGTAGCTGGGATGACAGGCAGGAGCTATCGGTGCTCAGCTGCTTCTTCTTCTTCTTCTTCTTCTTCTTCTTCTTCTTCTTCTTCTTCTTCTTCTTCTTCTTCTTCTTCTTCTTCTTCTTCTTCTTCTTCTTCTTCCTTCTTCTTCTTCTTCTTCTTCTTCTTCTTCTTCTTCTTCTTCTTCTTCTTCTTCTTCTTCTTCTTCTTCTTCTTCTTCTCCTTCTCCTTCTCCTCCTTCTCCTTCTCCTTCTCCTTCTCCTTCTCCTTCTCCTTCTTCTTCTTCTTCCTCCTCCTCTTCCTCTTCCTCTTCCTCCTCCTCCTCCTCCTCCTCCTCCTCCTCTTCCTCCTCCTCCTCCTCCTCCTCCTCCTCCTCCTCCTCCTCCTCCTCTTCCTCTTCCTCTTCCTCCTCCTCCTCCTCCTCCTCCTCCTCCTCTTCCTCCTCCTCCTCCTCCTCCTCCTCCTCTTCTTGTTCTTCTTCTCCTTCTCCTTCTCCTTCTCCTTCTCCTTCTCCTTCTCCTTCTCCTTCTCCTTCTCCTTCTTCTTCTTCTTCTTCTTCTTCTTCTTCTTCTTCTTCTTCTTCTTCTTCTTCTTCTTCTTTCAGGTGGAAGACTGGGATTTGAACTAGGTACTTGACATTTTGGCTCACTGTCTAGCACTCTACCAACTGAGCCATGCCCCCTACCCCACAACTATGGCTGTAGACTTACAGTTATTTCTGTAAGATGGGTAGCTGAACTTTAATTCATGGCCAACTTCATCGCGCACCCTGGTTCATCGCACGCCCTGGGGCTTGAACTCAGTGCCTGGGCACCATCCTTGAGCTTTTTCACTCAAGGCTGGAGCTCTACCACTAGAGCCACAGCACCATTTTTGACTTTCTTGGTGTTTCATTCTTTAATGACCAGAGACATTCCTGTCTGGGCTGGTGTAGCACCACGATCCTCTCCATATCGGCTTTCCTATGTAGCTTGTGGACAGGCATGCTGGGGGGGAGAAGGGGTCTTGACACCAGACACCAGGCAGAAAGCCTGACTTGGCCTTAAATCACAACCTTCCCACTTTCGGTCTCAGGGAGTAGCAGGGATTACAGGCATGACCCGTGGCACCCAAGCTGACCTGTCTCCTTTGAAGGAAGTGAACGAGGTAGTAACAACAGGCGGTATCATTGGTGGAGGTGCTGATTTGTTCTGTAAATAACCTGACTTGTCCTTTCTTTTACATGTAGTTGTTGCAGAGCCTCTTTTCTTCCAAGATTATGATGATCATCCTGCTTTCAGTATGTCGTAGTAGTACAAGTGCTTGGCTGTGTGACTGAAGTTTCTGGAAGTTTCCAATGATAGCAGAAGGCCTCGAAGGTGCAACTCTGCGTTCAGCTCAGAACTCTCCCTATCTGCATTCCTTCACTTCCTGTGTGCATTCCTCCACTTCCTGTCTGCATTCCTCCACTTCCTGTCTGCATTCCTCCACTTCCTGTCTGCATTCCTTCACTGTCTGCATTCCTTCACCTGTCACCCACTTGGACCCCATCTCTCTTGCTCAGCATTTTCTTTTGCTTTATTCTTTCCTAAAAAAACCCCAATATTATCTGTAAGTAGTTGTGCAAAGGAGTTGCCATTCAACAGAGCGGTTGGAGACAGTGTATGTTGACCCATGTGGTCTCTATTTAACATTTTCACACACCTTCTCCACCCTCGCTGTTCTTAATTTTTAGGTTATGCATTGAATTTTATTTTTTGGCCATTTAAAACACCGTTGATGTACACAATGAATCTCGATCTGACACATCCCTTCCTCCCAGCCCTTCCTGTATTTTTTCTCAGACCTGTAACATATACAGTGCATTCTTGCCTACAAGCATTCTCCCTCTGCCCCCCAACCCCCCAGACATTCTTTTACTCCCCTCTCCTCTTTTTTCCCTCCCCTGACTGGAATAAGCACACTCATTATTTTAAACAACAGGCAGTTATTATTTGAAACAGCAAGATTATTTTTAACAACAAGCAGTGATACACGGATTAACTGAAATATAATGGAATCTATGGAGAATGAGAGTAGTGTAATTCTTCAGAAAGACTTAAAAGTCAAAGCTCCACCAAAAAAAAAAAAAAGAGCACTAGACAATTGCTCAGCATTTTCTACAGTGGGAAATTTACAGCTACAGAATTTCCTTCGCTGAATCCAGAGGAGAACTCCAAATTGAGTTTGCTTTGTCATTTGCTATTTACATCTGACCTTTCAGGGCCTTGCTTACATGGTTTATGTATTCCAACACAACCTCTTTTTTTTTTGTTTTTTTAAAGCCCAAAACACAAAACAACTACCCAGTGAAATAATCAGTTCGATCATTATTATTTGTTTGGAAATAAATCTGAAACAAACATCTCTTATTATTTTCTAACCATCAGCCTCGTTTTCTTCATAGAAAAAAAAAGAAAATACCTATTATTAATTTTGCGGGGAGGTGGAGGACAATATTTTGAAATTAGAAGATAGAGTGGCTCTTATTAATGTCTTATAGATTGTTTCCTTGATAGATTGATTCCCCCCTTGGGTGTATCAATCAGAAGTTAACACAATAGCCAACCTGGTCTCTCTCTCTCTCTCTCTCTCTCTCTCTCTCTCTCTCTCTCTCTCTCTCTCTCTCTCTCTCTCTCTCTCTCTCTCTCTCTCTCTCTCTCTCTCTTCTCACACACACACATACATATACACACGCACATGCACGCACACATTGATCTTGGCAGGCTTATTTACAGTGTTTTGGCGAGTTGCTGATGGACACTTCTCTGGGGTTGTAGCAGGGGTTAATTGCAGTTAAACAATCTGTGACAAGCCACAGTTGGGCCTGTCTGCTAGATCCCAGATGACAGTAATAAGGGAAGAGAGCGGTGGACGGCTCCATGCTGGAGAGGAGACTCTGGTAGTGGTAGGAAGTTGGAGCAGAGTAGATGAAAGATGTGTGAGGGGGAGGGCACTGTAATTATCACAGGGTGAACACGTTACACCAGGCACTAATGAGTGAAAACAGGGCTGGAGCTCGTGTGGCTGTATCTAGGGCTGTGGAGGAGACCTGGCCCTTCCTTATCATCTGTAATGTGGATGCCCTTCCAATCGCCAAGGAAGAGAACCCTGGGGTCCTCCTCCTCACCTTTGTTCCTGAAGTTTCCGGGAGAGAAGGGAAAAGCAAGCCAAAGGGGCTGGAAGTCCATGCAAGGCGCTCAGTGGTTCCATTTGGTAAGAATAGGTCTTTTATAAGATGAGTAGCAGATCCATGCTGCTTGCTTCTCCCACAAAGAGCCAGTTTGCAAATTCAAGAAGGAACACAGAACTTTGGAAACAAACAGTGTGTGTGTGTGTGTGTGTGTGTGTGTGTGTGTGTGTGTGTGTGTGTGTGTGTGTGTGTGCCAGTCCTGGGGCTTGAACTCAGGCCCTGGGCTCTGCTTCTGGCTTTTCTGGTGGTTCATTGGAGGTAAGAGTCTCATAGACTTTCCTGCCTGGCTTGGCTTTGAACTGTGATCCTCAGATCTCAGCCTCCTGAGTAGCTGGGATTAAAATCATGAGCTACCAGCACCTGGCTTACAACTACTTTTTTTTTGTCAGTTCTGGGACTTGAACTCAGGGCCTGGGCGCTGTCCCTGAGCTCTTTAGCTCAAGGCTGGTGCTCTACCACTTGAGCCACAGCACCACTTCTGGTGGTTCATTGGAGATCAGAGTCTCACGGACTGTCCTGCCCAGGCTGGCTTTGAACTGCGATCCTCAGATCTCAGCCTCCTGAGTATATAGGATTAAAGTATGAGCCACCAACATCAAGCCTACAACTACTTCTTTTTAAAAAGAGTGATTTTATATTATCCCTAATAATATCTAAGTAAGGTTTATCTTAAAATAGCAATAGATACAAAATGTCTCTGAAATTGTCCAATCTGCTGCAATTTGTTTCTACATAGTTGGCGAAACTTTCAAACATTTTTCCCCCCTTTGGACTCTTTTTCCTTCATTCAAAAGCCATCATGTAGCTTACTTAATATTCATGATTCCAGTGGAACATGATTCATGATTCATAACATTCTACCTAATTCTTTTCAATAATGCCATTATCTTTTTTAAAAAAGTTGTTCAGTTACTAAGAATTGAGTAACAGTAGGGTGCCCATGGCTCCCGCCTGTCATCCCAGCTACTCAGGAGGCTGAGATCTGAGGATCACGGTTCAAAGCCAGCCCAGGGCAGGAAAGTCCATGAGACTCTTATCTCCAATAAACCACCAGAAAACCAGAAGTGGAGCTGTGGCTCAAGTAGTAGAGCACTCACCTTGAGCACACCAAAGCTGAGTTAGAACATGAAACCCCCAATTATGCAATAGGACCCCATATTTATCTTCGGTTGGTATTTCCATTCTCGAGTTGAATTCATTTTGAAAACACAAACTCGTGTTCCTCCTTCAAGACTGTGGGATATTGGCTTATTATTTTATGTCACAGATGGAGTGGTTGATTAAGAGCATAACTTTGGAGATCTTGAATGTACTGTAGGTCAATGTCTACCATGCAAGGCACACCACAATTTCAGTTTTCCATCACGTTACTTTCTTCCACAAAACAGCAGAATGCCACTGGTGGCAAGTGACTGAAAGAAATTTTGCATAAAATTTTGCATAAAAGCAAATGGTAGATTTTTTTTCCTTCCCCACCAAACCCCTCCCTTTCTAAGGAACTAGGAAACACATGAATGGAGCAAAACTCAAAATAATTTCATATCCATCTTTCCAGTGGTGATTTTGAACTATATCAGCTTTAGCCACACATTTCCCATTTCTGCAACTCCAACCGTTTTAACGGTCAGTATATATGAGGAAGGGAATTTTGCAGGTTTGGGGCACTGGCTTTCTTTATTATCATGAATAACATTAATAACGAGAAATGCTTGTCATGAGCTTCATCTCAGGAGGCTGAGATCTGAGGATCGTGGTTCAGAGCCAGGCCGGGCAGGAAAGTCCGTGAGACTCTGATCTCCCATGAACCACCAGAAAACCAGAAGTAGCGCTGTGGCTCAAGTGGTAGAGCACCAGCCTTGAGCTGAAAGAGCTCAGGGACAGCGCCCAGGCCCTGAGTTCAAGACCCATGACTGACAAAAAAATAAAATAAAATAAAAAAATCTCTGTCTCAGTACGAAGGGGCTGTAGAAGCTCCAAGTCTGTCAGTACAAATTCAATTGCTTTCATCTCCTTTTCATTTAAAGAAAAATCAGTTTCCCATTTTTCTCCCATGTAGCTACAATTTGGTTTTTTGGGGGTTCAGGGAAGGGTGTTTCTTAGGTATTTGAGCATTTCCAAAATGAAGGCTCAAGCTGAGAATGAAGTTTCAAGAGACAAAAACAAACCAGATGGGAGAATCTTCGTGTATAAGCCTTTGCCAGAGTTGCCATGTTGGTTTGTACTCAGTGGGTCTTAGCATATAGACAACTGCTCCAAAAATAAATTGAGGAGACACAAAATAATTCATGGATATCCTGTCGGAGTTATTCCATGTGACTACTGACCACAAAGAAAAAACAAAAACAAAAAACAAAAAAACAAACCTCCAGCCAACAAGTTGGCGTAAATGGCTCCTTGCTTTTGGACTACTCCAACTATTTAATTTTTATTTTTCTCACTCCAAGTGACATGAAGTTTGTTTTTTTTGTTTGTTTTTTGTTTTGTCATTCGTGGGGCTGAACTCTGGGCCTGGGTGCTGTCCCACAGCTCTTCAGCTCAAGGCTGGTGCTCTACCACTTGAGCCACAGCACCACTTCCGACTTTTTCTGTGTATGTGGTGCTGAGGAATCGAACCCAGGGCTTCATGCATGCAAGGCAAGCACTCTACCACCTTCCCAGCCTGATATGAAGATTTTTATGACTTCATGTCTCCAGATAATTTATGCATTCTGTTGATCAAGTGCTTCCGTTGGGGAGATCATGATTTCCATAAGGAAGACAATAAAAATAAAAATAATACTCTTCGGGCAGTATTGGCTATTATTCACGGGGATAAGAACCATCACCTAAAAAAAAATGAAGATTTCCTCTCACTCTTCCTTTACACAACACCTTGCACCAGGCATTTTTGCGTGACCTTTTTATTTTATGAAAACTTTCTCAACCACTGTGAGCTAGCCCAGGTTATATACCTGGCCTTCCATTTCATAATACTCTAGGGAGTCAACGGTACCCTATTGGACAAAGACATGCTTTTTTAGGTTTTTTTTTTTAAAATGGTGGAAACACTAAGCTTTAAAGAATCTCACTGAGTTTTTTGTTCTTAATGAACCCGAATGTGGTTCACTGACAGCTTACCCCTAATCAAGTATTTCATAATTAAGGAAGTTATAATTTGCTAACAGGGCTCACTGTGGCAGTCTGTAGAATAAGACAATGTGCTTTTCCATTCCCTACTGAGCTTAATTCCCTGGTAACCTTATTGGAAATGTGTATGGGCTACAAAACTAAAGATTAACTGTCCAGGAGCCTGCTTCCTGAAGCTTACTTGAAGATTAAATCAAATGGCAGGCAATATATATTAGATAATACAGCTTTCTTATAGTCATCGCCCAGGCTGTAGCAGGATAATAGCAAGCCATTGACACTTTATAGCTGGGTTTTTTTTTTTAAAAAATTATATATAACAGATTTTTCTAAATGGGAAATAGTTTTGTACTCCTGGTGAAATGGAAATGAATAATTTATCCCTTCAACACCCACAGTCCCTTCTACCTGTTTTTTTTAACCACACCGAATGAAAGTTACCTAATTACGCATTTACTGTCGTTAACAAACCGTTCAGCCTTTAAAAAGAAAAAAAAGGTGAGTATTATTCATTATCTATTTATTGCATAACAAATGCCAGGAAAAGAGGGTGTTAAAAGATGAGTTGGGAAATGCCAGCCGAGGAGACGGTAATTAAATAGAAATCAGTTCAAATATGGATCTAGCAACACGGGCGACGGATTTCTGTTCCACGCGTCGGAGACAGAAGGAGAGAGATGTTCTGCTTTAAAAAAGAAGTTTTTTAAAACACTCCCCCCTCCCACCCTGTATTTAGAACACCTCTCAGAGAAGGTAAAGCGTGAGCAATCCTTCTAGAATGCATCCAAAGCACCGGTGGCATTCCTACACAGAAATCCATACTGCCCATGATTTTAATTATGGTGCTGATTGAAATTGACATGGCTTTTGATGTGTGATTCCACTCTGCTTACTTCTTCTTTTTATTTTTTATGCCTGATGCATGTACAGTCGGATAACTCAACTATCACCCTGACAAATCTTGCAAAAGACATTTTATTAGGAAGTGCGGACTGGAGAGAGGGAGGCAGAGAGAGAGAGGGAGAGAGAGAGAGAGAGAGGGAGGGAGGGAGGAAGGGAGGGAAGGAGGGTGTAAGGTGTAATTAAAATGAACTGGAGATGAATCACAGAACAACACCTGTATGACTGTCTAGCTGGGACCAACTTTATTCCGAAGTGAAATTTAGTTCACTTAACTCAGGGTCATCTGAGTTATAAATGACAGTCTGTCTTGATATCCAAGGGACCTTTGATCTTTACATTACAGTTCTGTAAAGCCTTCCTTTCTATGCTATTAACCTCTCTCTCTTTCTCTCTAAATATATATATATATACATAGATACACACATACATAAATATTTATATCTATATCTACACATACCTATGTGTGCACATATATTGACAGAATAAATTTATTAAAGAATAAGAAATAATAGATGCATATAGTCAGCAAAAATAGTGCACTAGATCAAAGGAGGATCTTCGTGAAGTTAGAGTCTGCTCTTCCTTCTCCTCTGCTGTGTTTCTCTGGCCACTAAAGGCTAACGACCTGCTTCCCCACCCCCCTCCCCGGAGAGGAATGCTTTGGTGCAAGAATGAAAAGTCCTTGTCACTGAATCAGACCCTCATCTGCACCTTTTCCTTGCACAACTAGTATGTCTGCGCCCTACCAGGGCCTCCTACCTCTCCCAGAGTTTCTCTGCCCCTTGTGGGTGTATTAAGATTGCAGCCCACTGAGAGCTGGCCACTTCCCACGCTGTCTTTTTAACAAGGCTACCCGAGAACCGCTGGTTCGAATCTCCCCCCCCCCACACCACACACACACACACACACACACACACACACACACACACACACACACACACACACACACACACACACACACACAGAGTCCTCAGATGGCCCTCGTGTGATGAACTAGATCAAATGTCTGGACTCTGCCTGTCATCCTGGCTTCTTGGGAGGTGGAGGCAGGAAGATCTGGGAGTTTGAGGCCAGCTTGGGGGGAGGGGGGGCGGTAAGATCACATCAAGGTCCAAACTGAGAAATGAATACAGATTAAAAAAAAAAAAGGTTGGGTAGTGACAGCTGAGTAATCCTGTCCATTCCCAGTACTCCCCCCGCCCCCAAAAAAAAGAAGAAAAAGAAAAAAGAAGAGAAAAGGTTAAAAAGAAGGAAAAAATGGGGGGGAAGAGGGAGGAAGAAGAGAGAGGAAAAAGAAGAAGAGAAGAAAATGATAAAGGAAGAGGGGGAAAAAAAACAATCTAGAAGTGAAACCCCGTGACTCTGTCAGGAAACTCTTTTCCTGGTGTTGTAAGGGAACCAACCAATCAACGAAAGTTTTCTGAACGAGCTTGGCATTGGGTCTCTGGGGATGGAAGATGGGCATCTCACGCATGCTCACCCCAAGTTCTGCCCCTGGGGCCGCCCTCCTCCCCCCCCAAACTGGTATCTTGTCTCCCCCAGGGAGTTCTGACATATCTCCTTGGTATGAAAAGAAATCTGCAAACACTTGAGGTGTGAGAAATCCATCTTGCCATAAAAAGAAAAAGAAAACAAAAGAAAAGATACAATGAAGCAGTAACCCCAAGGTCACTCTTTCCTAGAGGAAGAAATTTGTACCCGAATTAAATTAGTCATCTCATTAGACGATATGGTTGGAAAGAAATACTTCAGGTGGACTAGAGATCCTGTTCAATCGCCCTGTCCCGTGCCCAGAAAACCTGTTGGTATCTCTCGTATTTTCTGATTCTCTCCAGCTAGGAGGAATTAGGAATAATAAATGAGCATAAATAATAAATAGTCTTCCTCTATGCCCATGGTCCCAAAGTATGGCCCTCTATTTAATTCCTCCATATATATGCATATATATTATTGTAGAGATGCCCCATGACCGACAAATTTAAACCTAATGAAAAACATTAAATACAATGGGATGTTTTGATTCAATTGCTATTGGGTAACTTTCAACTTCTACTTAGTTTTGTTGTTGTTGTTTAGTTCCTACTTAAAATACTATTTTTAAAGAAATAACCAGGGACCACCTTGGGACTCCTTCCGCTGGTGTTGTTCAATCTGGTCATCTAATTTATCTTTTTTCCCTGTTCAGAAATGTTACTGTCTTATAGGATCATTCTTAGACTGCCTTTTCTACCTGAGCTAGTCCTGGGGCTTGAACTTGGGGCCTTGCGTTCTTGCTCGTGGCAGGCGCTCTACCCCTGAGCCACACCGAAAGTCAAATCCATTCCTTGGCTAATTAGAGCTCGGAGTCTCCCGATTATTTTTTAAACCACCATCTCAGACCTCAATCTCCTGAACAGCTGGGATTACAGGCATGCGTCACTGACACCTGACTCTCTTATTCTCTATTCTATGCGTCATTTCTTGATCATACAGGAATAAAATACCTCCAAGGTGGGTTCTGGGTGGGGTTGGGTGGGCAGGATGTACAGAAATAGATCTCAGAAAAATTCAGGTGTCCCAACTAGAAGGGTGAATGTGGTGTTTAAAATAAGAGGAACAACAGAAGCTACCTCAGATATGGGCAGAGCCTGCGTTGGATCTTCAAAGCAGACATGGCAACTGAAAACTAGAATAAGGGATCTAAAAAAAAGATACATTTTAGAAAACGAATAGCTGGGAGAGCAGATCTGAGATTGTTTGCTCTGACATTGGGGGACAGTTTACAGATCCTAGGAACAACATTTAACATCTACCAGCGGCATTTTCCTTGATTATTTTCTCTTCCACCATGCCGGTGGAACACGCCTGTCACCCTAGCTACTGAGGAGGCTGAGATCTGAGGATCGTGGTTCGAGGCCAACCAGGCAGGAAAGTCCGTGAGGCTCTGATCTCCAGTGAACCACCAGAAAACCAGCAGTGGAGCTGTGGCTCAAGTGGTAGAGCGCCAGCCTTGAGCCAAAGAAACTCAGGGAGGGACAAAGCCCAGGCCCTGAGTTCAAGCCCCAGGTTCAATGAGTGCCTACTTAGTGTTTTTCCTGTTGTTTAACTCAAAATCAATTCTGTTCCTTACTTAGGCAATGAGAATATCAACAATTCTGACCCAAAGCACCAGATTTAATGTGTGGGATGTCTGTGATGAAGTGTAGCAGTCAGCAATCCAAATTTTTCCCTTACTTTCTTCCCTCCCTCATTTCCTCATTCCCTCCCTCCCTCCCTCCCTCCCTTCCAAGCTCCCTTCTTTCCTTCCTTCTTTCCTTTCCCTCCCTCCCTCCCTCCCTTCCTCCCTTCCTCCCTCTCTCCCTCCCTCCCTCCCTCCCTCCCTCCCTCCCTCCCTTCCTTTCCTCCCTTCCTTCCTTCCTTCCTTCCTTCCTTCCTTCCTTCCTTCCTTCCTTCCTTCCTTCCTTCCTTCCTTCCTTCCTTCCTTCCTTCCTTCCCTTTTTTTTTCATCCGAGAAATAGGAGTTTAGCACAAGCTCCAGCCCTTTCTAGAATCCCTGTGGATTTTTTTTTATATAAATGTGATTAAAATTCTTTCCTGACACCAAGAAAACAGGAGTTGAGTGATGGATGACCAGATGGCCAAACGCAATGGTCATCTGGCTGGAAATTGGGGTGAGCATCGAAGCATTTGAGCAAATTAAGAGATTTAAATAGTTCCTAGGCGTAGATCAACCTAATGGAGTGGATAAAATCACCAAATGGCTTCTTTATCCAAGTTTCCTCTCTCTCTCTTTTTTTTTTTTTAAATAAGAAGTTGCTGATTTCCTTGTTTGGGATGATTTGACTTCCCCTGGACATAGGTTTCTGGTGTTCATTATCTTATTAGGGTTGTTTGGGGGTGAGTGGGAGGGTTGGAATGCTGGGACTGCACTACGTAGCTAAATCCTCGGGGGAAGATCTTAATTGTGTCTTCCCCTGGTATCTTTTCAGAGACTATGGGCTCAAGAGAGTTCCACGTCCTGAGACCTAAGTCTGGTCTTAAAAATTCTGCAAAGACTCTTTTGGTGCTCGAGATAATTGTCACACAATCAGGTTTGATTTCTTTTTTTTTTAATTTCTTTTTTAGAAGAATTGATGCGAAATCAATCAGCACCTTAGCATTTCCCTGGGTTTAAGGCTTAGATTTGTGGCTTCTGACTTTTTAAAAAAAATGATATTGTGTTATTGGAATGAGTGAATTGAAAGCCAGTCCAATCTCCTTTCTTCTTCTTCTTCTTCTTCTTCTTCTTCTTCTTCTTCTTCTTCTTCTTCTTCTTCTTCTTCTTCTTCTTCTTCTTCTTCTTCTTCTTCTTTCTTCTTCTTCTTCTTCTTCTTCTTCTTCTTCTTCTCCTTCTTCTCCTTCTTCTTCTTCTTCTCCTTCTTCTCCTTCTTCTCCTTCTTCTCCTTCTTCTCCTCCTTCTTCTCCTCTTCCTCCCCCTTCTCCTCCTCCTCCTCCTCCTCCTCCTCCTCCTCCTCCTCCTCCTCCTCCTCCTCCTCCTCCTCCTCCTTCTCCTCCTCCTCCTCCTCCTTCCTCTTCTTCTTCTTGGAATAGTACCGTTGAGATATGTTGCTTATATTCCAAAGCATTCTGATCACATGAAATCCTTTGAAGTTCGTCTTTCTTAGTGGTTGGAATTGTTTAAAACTTGGCAGTTATCTCTTGCTGTTTCCTGGCCCACGTAGAACTGATGAGAAAAAAAATAATCATAACACTTTAAGCAATACTAGAAGTTTGAAAAAATGCTTAGCACACATGGGCCGTGATAGTAATACAGACGGACAGGGAAAAAGTGTATTGAGCGTGTGTGACTCCTACTGAAAAATAACGGCTTCATGTAAAATCTTGCCGCAGACACTGATTTTTAAATAAACATTAGAAAGCCATCAAGACTCATTTAAATTCTGTTTCTAAAAGTACATCTTACTTGTTCATCTTGAAAACCGCGTTGTAATTGGTATTATGACTGGTGTCCATAGAGTTATGCCAAATACAATAACATAATAATAATATACTATGTAGAAAAAAATGGCAGGCTGAAATGTAGGTGGGTGTACATGTGTGATTCTCATATTTTTCTGTAATATAAATTTTTACATATGTCTTCTCAAAGGTTCTGCAGTTGGTTTTTTTTAAAAAAACTCGATATGTAGACGTATATTTGATTTAAGAACTGAAGGCATATTTTATTGATGGTATAAAAATATTGATCAGATGCCCTGAGATCTGGGTTCGGGAAATGGAAATGCCGTGTGGAAAATGCTCATTCCTTTCTCCTTTCTTTCTTTTTTTTCTCTTGGGATATTTAGTCTTTTGATCCTGATGATCCAGTGAGAAAGTTAGCTGGTAGAATATTTCACTCAGGTCACTGAGTATATCATGAGATTCTGGACCTCTGGTCATCTAACAATTAATAAGGCCCAAGAAATCTATTATGTAATTTACTATAATATAGATGTGTGTGTATATATATATATATATATATATATATATATATATATATATATATATGAGAGAGAGAGAGAGAGAGAGAGAATAAGAGACACAGAGACAGAAAATGAGAAAGAGAGAAAATGCAGAATGACAGGGACAGAGGAAAAATAAAGAGAGGAGAGAATGAGGGGGGGAAAGAGATGGGTAAAAGATGGAGAGAGAAAAGACAGAGTAGAGAAAGAGGCTGAAAGAGAATGAAAGGGACAGAGCCTATTTTGGCATTTCTGTCCTTTGGATTTCAGGGTCACCATTTCTTGTAACAGTGCTACCACCTTTGACTTTCCAGTAATAGTAACCAAAATTTAATTTGCTCATTTATTTATTTGTTGCTGGTCCTAGGACTTGAACTCAGGGCCTGGGCGCCATCCCTGAGCTCTTTCACTCAAGGCTGGTGCTCTACCACTTGAACCACAGCTCAATTTCTGTTTTTTTGCTGGCTCATTGGAGATCAGAGTCTCATAGACTTTCCTGCCCCGGCTGGCTTTGAACCGTGATCCTCAGATCTCAGCCTCCTGAGTGGCTGGGATGACAGGCGTGAGCCACCAGACTAAAACTTGTTTTACTTCTGAAGGCAAGAAGAGAGAAATCGTGGAGATGATCTCCACGTAGCTTTCCAGTTCTTTTACTAATAGACTACGTGAAGAAAGAAGAATGGAAGTAGCTGAACATGATGGAGAAGGTGAACTCTGAGTGGATGATTGCAGGAAGGAAGATGAAGAAGGACCCAGGATTCACTGGATGAAAACTCAAGCTAGCAGACCATCGTGCCGCCCCAGTGTCTCTGTTTGCTCTGAGTTGAGTGGGGAACAGGAATTATTTTATTCAACCAAGAGTCACCGCCTGCTGATGCTGCCCCAGTACTGAAGCTAAGTGGAAGAGAGAGTTATCTTCGCTCCCTCCTTCTACCAGGCAATCAAGGGTGCATTCAGCCCGGGGTAATTTAACATAATATCCTGTATGTCATATCAGGGAAAATGCACTGACTATGTAAATGGTTGCTAGGACTCATTTCTCACACACAGCAGTGGAAAAGAGTGAGAAATCATGTGAGTGTTACAGATAAAATCACACACACACACACAAAGGATCCAGCAGATAGTGATACAACAATGTGAATGCCACGCAGGTGACAAGGGACCAAGGTCACCATGGAAAAGGAATCAGTTTGCAGATCGGCAACCTGATGAGGAGCAAACAGCACCTGGAGAAACTGAGGCTGGGTCCAAAGAAAGACCCATGGAAAAGGTGCCACAGATCAAGATGTATCGTATTCATGAACCGACCCCTCGGTACAACTACTTAAAGAAAAAGGAGAGAAGGGGGAAATGATGGAGTACATAGTATTTATTTTAAAAAAATCAGATTTCACATTTGACCAAAAGAACTGGCTACAGTGTCTCGGATGAGACTAGAACTCCTTAGCTGGGGGAATCACTTAGCTAGTGAAAAGATGATACCGACCAACACCTTGTCAGTCCTGGTGCCTCGTGGTCCCATTCGCAATGCCTGCTCTACCATTTGAACCAAGCTTCCCATCCTGACTTTTTGCTGGTTCATTCGGAATGCAGTCTTTCAGTCATCTGCCCAGACTGGCTTTGAACCTTGGTTCTCCGATCTCAGCCTCCTGAGTAGTTAGGATGACAGGCGTGAGCCAACGTTGCCCGGTGTATGGAAACGTGGATCTACACGAACTGTCCAGTATTGTAAAGTATTGTCATCTATGCTTAACTTTGCAACAAGCAAGATGGATTTGAAGGCGTTGCTGTTCGTCATGACCAAAATTGGGAGCAACCTAGGCGTCTTCCGGTAAGTGAATGAGCTAATGAATGGTAGGACACTCAATCAAATCTCACTCAGCGTTCGATAAAACGATGAGCTATGCACCCATTTAAAGACGTGGAGGAAACTGCAGTGCACGTTACCTTGAATGAAAGAAGTCAGTCAAATGATGTGCACTAACTAATGATTGCAGTGATATGACCATTTTGGAAGGGCAACATTCTAGGTATCATAGTCATATATATAGGATTGTATATAGCAATATGTGGTATATTGGAATATATATGAATGTACATGGATATATGAATATATGAGTATACATATGAATTCATATGCACATGAATATATATGTGAACATACATGAGTATATATAGGGATATATATGAATCTGACTAGCCTTATAATTTTATATATATATGCACATACATATATACAATATATGGATATCTGTATAGTATATATTATATATAATGTATATATGTGTTATATATGCTATATATGATATGATAGTATATTATGTATATGTAATACATATTATGTATATTATCATGTATATATTATATAGTGTGTTATACATTATGTATGTATACATAAAATATGCAATATATCATCTAATGCCTGTTATATATATGATAATATGCATATGTAATATATTATGCATATATTATATTTCTGTATATATTATGTACATATACATAACATATAATACATAATATATGTACATAATATATACTATATACTATATTATATATAGTATATATATATATATATATATATATATATATATATGCAACATTGTCATCATACATCCATTTTCCCACTCGCTACTATGAAAGACAGTTCTGCCAGATTTGGGGGAGTGAATGAGGTAATTTATAAGTTTTTTTTTTATAAGTAATTGTACTTAGAAGTAATTTATAAGTTTACCTGCAGCTCGGGTGACATTTTCTGTCCAGGACAGCATTATATATTATGTATTATACAAGACAAGAAGTTGTTATCCCATGTCCCGGGGAAGTTATCCCATGTCCCAGGAACCTTGCTGGTCTGGCTCGTCCAGAGGAAGGAAACAACATTCATGCTCCATTCTGCTTTATCAGGCAGTCAGGGGCTGGTGAGGTTTTTGGTAACGAGTAAATAAATGCTCAGGTGAGGCGTGTGGAGACAGAGATCACCAAAGCGAGAGTCAGAGACAGGTGATGAGGATAAACGTGGGCAGGATGTGGAGTGCTAATGCTGTTTCACCTGTGGTCTGGGCGCTGTCCCTGAGCTCTTTCACTCATGGCTGGCACTCTACCACTTGAGCCACAGCTCCACTTCCGATTTTCTGGTGGCTCCTTGGAGATCAGAGTCTCATGGACTTTCCTGCCTTGGCTGGCTTTGAACCATGATCCTCAGACCTCAGCCTCCTGAGCAGCTTAGATGTGCTTAAGCTTAGACATGCTTAAAACAAACAGAAAAGACCGTGAAGTTGGAGAAAAGAAAGAATTGAAAGCGTCTAGACAAGATGAACCCCACAATGCTTTTGGGGGTTTTATTCCCCTGGCTTTCTTTTTAAGTGCCATATACATATACCAAATTGAGAGCCAAAGAAGTTTGCAACCCCAAACATTAAATAAAAGAAGACTATGTCCTTCCTAACTGAAGTGCTTTGAAAAAATAGAACGATCTTTTATCATCTCAGAATGTCTATCAAAACACCCTAAGCGGATGTCACTCTTATCAATTCTAATTATACACCTTTAAAGCTTTAGCATTTTTAAATTTAAAAACACGACGAAACTTTTAAAATTTAAAACTCCTGCTCTGCACGAGATAGCAACAGATTGAGACAAGAGTCTCGAACCACACATTTGAAAAAAAAACAAAAACCCAAAAACCAAAAACAAAAGGTTAATATCTAGGATGTAGAAAAAGTTCCCCCAAATTAATAATAAAAAAGCCAAGTACTGTGGCTCATATTTGCAATCCTTGCTATTCGGGAGATGAAGGTGGAGAGGATCGTGGTTGAGGTGGAGCCGGCCGGGGACAAACATCGAATGGAACCTTGCCTTCATATACCCGCACCAGGGTGCGGTGGCTCATGCCTGGAATCTCAGCTGCTTAGAGGTGTATGAGTAGGAGGATCGTGTTTCTAGACCAGTTGAGTCAGTGTAAGACTTGATCCAAAAAAGAATAACTAAAGCAAAAATAAATGAATGAATAAAAGAACAGGAGTGGGAGGAGAGTTCTCTATAGTTTTTCTTACAAATGTAACGTGGATCTAGAATTATCTCAAAAACTCATGAACGTAACTCTAATCATGGTGCGTATCTGTGCACCAGTATCTAGCTGTGTGGCGTAGCTGTTGAAGTTCAGCCAGGGGCCGATCCTGTGGCCGGATTCTCTCGGAGCAGGCTAGGAGAAGAGGGGATGTGTGGGGAGCTGTTTACACGCGTGTGTGAGCTGTGTTGATTTCTCAGGGTGTGTGACTTCTCTGATTCCCTTCAGACTGGCCTTAACACGCCTTTCCAACTTGTGAGTGTGGAAATTAGATTGGGAGTAAAATGACCGCACTTTAAAACACACTACTTTTATTTACTTTCTAAATTTTTAAATCAGATATTTGTCATGTTTGCTTTGGGAAAATCAAGTTTTTTTTTAAAGGGAAAGAAAAAAAGGAAGAAAGATCTAGAAGGATGGCTACCAGGCAACGTATAAATAGCAGTCAAGAACGTCACGTTTAAATAATAAAACGCCAGCCACCTGCTCTGCGTCGTCGGCTGACAGATTCCAGGTAAATGACAAATGTACTCCAGGTGCAAAAACCGTATTTCATTTTTAGACAACTGCGCGATGGTTGCTGGTTAGTTGGGAAATTGAGAATCATTTATTTATTGCTTTAATGCTACTTTTCTATGTGTGGGCCTGGCTAAGGTAACCTAGATTTTGAAAGGAGGAAAGAGAAAAAGAACGGAAGGAAGCAAGGAAGCAAGGAAGGAAGGAAGGAGGAAAAAGAAAGAGAAAGAAAGAAGGAAGGAAAGAAGGAAGGAAGGGAGGGAGGGAGGGAGGGAGGGAGGGAGGGAGGAAAGGAGGGAGGGAGGAAAGGAAGTAAGAAAGGAAGAAGGGAGGGAGGAAGGGAAGGAAGGAAGAAAGGAAGGAAGGATGGAAGGATGGAAGGAAGGAAGGAAGGAAGAGAGGGAGGGGGTAAGGTGGGAGGGAAGAGAGAAGAAAAGGAGGAAGGGAGGCAGAAAAGGAAGGAAAGAAGGAAGGAAGGGAAGAAGGAAGGAAAGGAGAGAGGGAGGGGAAGGAAGGAAAGGAAGGGAAGGAGGGAAGGAATGAAGAAGGGAGGGAGGAGGGAGGAAGGGGGACAGAGGGAGGGAAGGAAGGAAGAAGGGAGAGAGGGAGGGAAGGGAGGAAAGGAGGGAAAGAAGGGAGGGAGGAAGGGAGGGAAGGAATAGAGAGAGAAGGAAGGAAGGACGGAAGGAAGGAAGGAATGAATGAAGGAAGGAAGGAAGGAAGGAAGGAAGGAAGGAAGGAAAGAAGGAAGGAAGGGAGGGAGGGAGGGTTAAAGCTTAAAGTTAGAAAGGAACCACAACCAATGATAGCTTCTCATGGTTTATCACATCTTTTCCTTGGTGGACCTTCGCCATGTTTTCAAAATGTGCAAACTTGCACAGGTCAGCATGCGTGCTTTGGAGTCAGCCATCACCAGTGTCTGTTTGACAGCGTTGTGATCACAGATAAAGATGGCATCCTGGAGAATACTGTGAGAATGAGTGAAGAAAAGGAGGGGGGAAAATGAGGTTCTGCATTACAAGTTTGGTTTCTCAGAGAGCTTTGGCGTCTGTTACCCAAATCAAGCAAAACCTGCTTTTCTTCCTCAACGCGAACAGCCCTGCCATTTTTCAAGGTATCTTTTAAGGTTTCTGTGAAAGAGGAAGATCATGGTATACACTGTAAGAGAAAGTAACAACACATTCTGAGCTCCTTTTGGGTCATTGAAAGTTTTATTTGCAAAGGAAGAGAATGAAAAACAGGCTCCTATTTCATGAACAGGAAGGAGGAGGAGGAGGGGGAGGGGAGGGGGGAGGAGGAGGAGGAGGGGGAGGGGAGGGGGGAGGAGGAGGAGGAGGAGGAGGAGGAGGAGGAGGAGGAGGAGGAGGAGGAGGAGGAGGAGGAGGAGGAGGAGGAGGAGGAGGAAGGTTCAAGGCCAGCCCAGGTAGGAAAGGAAAGTCCATGAGACCTATTATCTCGAGAAAACCTAAAAGATTAACAGACAGATACTGGAAATGCAGTTGTCTTGGAGGTTAGCTAAGAAGAGAGATCATAAAGAAGAAAAATGGATACAGGAAACTAATCAGATAATCTTAGGTCCTTGGCCAATTCTAATCATTAGAAAAATCAAGGTTGTTAATTATATATATATATATATATATATATATCACTTTAAAAGATATAGTAAACAGAAGATTCAGAGAGAAAAAAAGAACAAAGAACATGTTGTTCCACTGAGGAATTTTACTCACAGCTCATAATGGAATTACCATTCTATTTGGATTTCTATTTGGAAGATCACAAGCAACCAAGAGTCCTCCTGGTGGCTGAATGTACACCTCTTTGGTTTTGCATATGGCCTGAATTGTGCTTTACGCACTGGCCTGGGCTAGTGTGGCATGAAATTCTAGTTCAAAAGAATCTTGTAAATTTTACATGGTTCACCCAAGACATATTGCCTTTTTTTCCGCATATTTCTAGAGACTATACTTACATGTATTTGTAAATCATTATCACCTTAATTAAAATACTTCAGGCCAGGGTGCATTACTGAGACCTTTGAACCATCTGTAAGGGAGTGTGTTGGATCAAGAGATATATTTCCTGATATTTTTATTAATTGATTGATTGATTGATTGATTGCCAGTCCTGGAGATTGTACTCAGGGCCTGGGCACTGTCCCTGAACTCTTTTACTCAAGGCTGGTGCTCTACCACTTCAGCCACAGCACCACTTCTGGTTTTCTGGTGGTTCCTTGGAGATCAGAGACTCATGGACTTTCCTGCCCAGGCTGGCTTTGAACCATGATCTTCAGATCTCAGCCTCCTGGGTAGCTGGGATGACAGGCATGAGACACCGGCACTCAACTAATTTTCACTTCTGTTTCTCTGCTGTCCTGTTGATTTACTTTCTTATTTGTTGATACTCAGCAATAGTTACCTGTTATAGATTCTATCACAGTGAGAACCAAGAGACCCATTGTCATGATCCTTGGAGATCAGACGGGCATCTGTTTTTCAGCAAAACTCTACAGACTGTTTATTAACAACCTGTATTTATTTCTCACAAGTCTGCAAAGTGCAAGATCAAGATGTTAATACACTGGGTATCTGTCTAGACAGTGGTCTGCACACTCTGTATGGAGCCTTGCCCACACTTCCTTCAGAGTCTATTTCATAAAACATGATCTTATATGACCATCTGCACATAGCTATTGAGCCTTTGTCAGCTCCGCCTATGTATAGCCTCCTTTGGCCTGAGTGAACGTCTAGAGACCTGTATCATTGATCATTGAGATTCCACCTCACCATAGTTAGAGTGTCCATTATCAAGAAAACTAACAATAACATGGGGATGTGGCCAAAAGGGAACGCTAATACACTGTTGGTGGGAGTGTAAACTTGTTCAACCACTCTGGAAAGCAGTATGGAGGTTCTTCAAAAGACTACACATAGAGCTCCCCTATGACCCAGCAATCCCACTCCTGGGCATTTATCCAAATAACCACAAACAAGGCCAGACTAAAGCCACCATTACAACCATGTTCGTTGTTGTAGAATTGATTACCAGAGCCAAGATATGGAATCAGCCAGATGCCCCTCAGTGGATGAATGGATCAAGAAAATTGGTACATACATACAATGGAATTCTACTCATACTCCTCCATCAGAAAGAATGATATTCTACCACTCATAAAGAAATGGAAAGACTTGCAAAAAATTATATTAAGTAATAACTAAATAATCCAGAGCTAAAGAAACATAGTTTGCATGGTTTTCCTCATTTATGGTAACTAGAATGAGCTTATAAATCTACAAGTAAACACACTGAATGATTAAATATATATATATATATATATATATATATTTGTTTATACACACTGGGACATCTTCTGAGAAGTCTCTCTTTAAGTCAGCAGCTCATTTATTAATTGGGTTGTTGATTTTTTTGTGGATTTATTTTTGAGAGGGATTGTTGTTGAGCCCAAACTTTAAAAAAAAAAGAAATACATCATTTTATAAGGTGTACTCCATGTCTCTGAAGTTTGCCTGTCTTGGCAAATGCTCTCTCTTAGCTTGAGGCTAATGTACATCCTGTTGTTGTGAGCTAGAATATTCTATAAATAGGAGTCCTCTTCTTTTGCTTGATGGTATTTTCAGTTCAATTTTTTGCCTGCTTGGTCTATTAATTACTAGGTGAGGATGGTTTTAAAGTCTTTAACGATGACAATGGATTTGTCTTTCCCTCGGTTCTATCTGCTCTTGTCTTTATGTATTCTGACATGCTGTCATTAAATACATACATTTAGAATCCGTCTCTCTTTTTGGAAGGCTGTCACATTTCTTGTCATATTGCACTCCTTATATCCCTAATAATCTTTCTTATTTTAAAGTCAGTTCTGTCTAAAATTAATATAGCTATTCTTGCCATCTTTTGATTAGTGCCTGAATATTATATCTTCCTTTAACCCCTTCTTCTAGTTTTTCTAGATACATCACTTGCTGATGTATCTCCATCCTCCAAACTATTTTTCATAGGGCATTCATATTTAGAGTGATCATACATATTGTTTGATTTATGTCTCCTACACATAGAACATGTTTTTATTCTACTATTTGTGTTTGTGGTTCATTTTCTGTCTTCCCAGGCTGTAATGGGACCTTTTTTTTTTGGTGGAATGTGTTTCCATTTTAATTCTTCTTTTAACATAACTTTTCCATTTATAGTTTCGTGCTAGCAATGCTAGTTCCTGTTTTTTTTTTCCCCCAGATGGAATGCAATTTGTTTCTCTTCTTGGCTTCATTCAAAAATTCTCTCTGACTTACATTTCCTTCAGTTTCATTGTTAAGATGCCTACATGGACTTTGTAGGATGCATTCTGTGTAATCCATTCTGTCTAGTATTCTTGAAGTCTTCTGGGTGGTTCTATGTCTGTCAGTAACTTAAAAAAGTCCTTGATCAACATGACATGGAATAACTCCTTTTTCTTTCCTCAGTTTCTAAAAAAATCCAATCGCTCCTATTTTGGTTATTAGACACTGCTTTCATTTATTGTTATTGTTATTATTATTATCTCTTTTCACTTCCTGTAAACATATCCTGAACCCTACGATTCATTCCTTTAGCTTTGTCACACGTACCAGCCATTGATTCCATAAAAGACATTCTATTGAGCCCTTGCCAACCTCTCCAAAGAATATCCTTCTTTGGTCTCACTGTGTGAATGCTTAGAATCCTGTTTAATTTATCATGTCCAACTGTAATTTATTTGTCTTTCCTTATCCATGAGTTAACTTGTAGATTTATAGACGTATTCTAATTATTACAAATGAAGGAAACCACGCAACTTATGTTCCTTTGGGTCTGGCTGGCTTCACTTACTATAATTTTTTTTCCCAAGTCTTTCCATTTCCTTATGAATGGGGTGGTGTTATTCTTCCTGATGGAGGCATGGAATTCCATTGGGTGTGTAGACCACCTATTCTTTTTTTTTTTTTTTAAATTATTTTTTGGGTCCGGTCGTGGGGCCTGAACTCTGGGCCTGGGCGCTGTCCCTCAGCTCTTCAGCTCAAGGCTGGCGCTCTACCACTTGAGCCACAGCACCACTTACGGCTTTTTTCTTTTTGCTTATGTGGTGCTGAGGAATCGAACCCAGGGCCTCAGGCATGCAAGGCAAGCGCTCTACCACTGAGCCATCTTCCCAGCCCTGACCACCTATTCTTGACTCCTTCATTCACTGAGGGGCATCTGGGCTGGTTCCATATCTTAGCTATGGTGAACAATGCTACAATGAACATGGTTTGTGGTGGTTCAGGGGCTCAATAGCTATGTGTATATGCTCATATAAAATGATGCTTATCGAAATGACTCCAAGAAATGGAAACACAGAGAATCTTTTTTTAAATTATCCTTTCTGTGGGGTATTTTCTTTTCTATTTGTCCCTATTTGTTGCTGTTTTTGAGTTTTGTACTTTTTGTCTAGTATGTAAGTTTATCTGACTTGGGGAAGGGAAAGGGAAGTGCAAAAAATAGTGGGACTAATTCAGCAGTGATACTCATTAGACACATGTTGGAAATAAACTATACAACTTGGGGGGAAAGGGGAGTCAGGAGGGGAAAAATGGGAGAAAATGAAGGAAGAGGTGACACTGTTCAAGAAGAAATGTACTCATTACCTGACCTATGTAACTGTAACCCCTCTGTACATCACTTTCACAATTAAAATTATATTTTAGAAAAAAAAAAGACATTCTGTATTCTTAGCCCTGTCCTTGTGGTAGAAGACTCTTCTAGACTAACTGGAGACCTGGGTTCAAGTTCCACTGATGTGTGAGAGGGGGAAATTTTCAAACCTGATTCCAGTGGTTCAACTTCCAGTGTTTCGTTTTTACCCTCCTGATTGTGTGTTTGTGTGTGTGTGTCTTGAACTCAGAGCCTCTTGCTCTTGCTGGGTGCTCTACCACTTGAGTTACATTTCTGGTCCAGTATTTTGCTGATTAATTGGAAATGGAGCCTCGTGGACTCTTGAGAGGAGGAGTCAGACAAATCCGTTTTAAGATCGTAGCCTGTAAATCCATCCCAGTCTGTTCAAAAGTGTGTGAGTCTGTCTTACCCGGAAAGATATAAAAATATGTGTCAGTGCCAAAGAACTCTTTTTTCCCAAGCCAAATATGTTATCTAATTCAAAGTTAAAGGGCTTATACTAGAGTTCAAATAATTGGACTGGATTAGATGTCATCATGTGGGCTCATCTTTGTCAGCAATTACTGGGTATAAGAATACATAAGCAAGCCCGATTTGTCTAAAACAGGCATTTCCCTTTGAAAAATAATATGAATGTTTCTTTAGTTGTCTTCTATTATGAAGATCTAAAAATTAGAATCAGCCAGGAGTGTGTCAGAAAAAAAAAAAAAAAAGCACCTGTACTTTTCCAAACCTGAAGTTCGGTGGAGCTTTAACATCAAAAAAAAATAGATCTCTTTTTATCTCTAACAAGAATGCACCCCCAAAAGACAGTTTCTCTCCCTTTTGTATATAATTAAAGCGACATTAGGAATATAAATGTATTAATTTCTAGCTACAGATTCTAATTGCTTGGATATGGAGTTTTGAAAAAACACAGGCACTAATAGGTGTGGAATTATTGATTTTTGCTGTGGGGGAAAAATATACCCATAATGAACTTGAAAGTGTTGCCACTTTTCGAATAACTAGTAAGATTTCAGCATATTTAAGAAATATTCTGAAAGAAAATGTCTTGGGGCCTTTTCTTTAACTGGGAATGAATGTGCTGTGAAAGATCAAATAATGCATACGTCAAATAGAGGTTTTGTAATAGCGGTTAGAGATAATGAATACAAATTAAAGTAGGTCAATTTAAGTCGTTTATTTTCCAAACGGAGTTACACATCAAAATCACTACTTATTAGGGTATAATTAAAGGCAAAAGTGATCTTTACCAGAGGTATTTGCTCAGTTACTAAATATATTTAAAGAAAAAAAAACCATGGGCGGGAGTCATATTATCATTTTTAATTTAGTGTTCATCTTTTTATTAGTACATCGGCGTTTTGTCGTTAATAGGCATGTAAATATGATAATGTGGGGATAATTGGGATAAGTGTGAATAGCACAGCCATTAAGGCAGAATTCTTTTGTTATTCAGGCTTTGACAGGCTGCTATAGATTGTGTGTGTGTGTGTGTGCACGCGCATGCACATGCTGATTCTAGGATTTGAACTCAGGGCCTGAGTACTGTCCCTGAGCTCTTTCACTCCAGGTCAATGCTCTACCCCTTGAGCCACAGCTCCACTTCCAGCTTTCGGGTGGTTCATTGGAGATAAGAGTCTGATGGACTTTCCTGCCCAGGCTGGCTTTGAACCGTGATCCTCAGATCTCAGCCTCCTGAGTAGTAGCTAAGATGACAGGTGTGAGCCACCAGTGCCCAGCTTTGAATAAGCCTTTGAGTCTGACACTAAATCTACCAGAGCTTTCTGCTACATGCTCCCACGATTGTCATGCATACCTTCCTCTGTTTGCACTTGTGAACACTGAAGCAGCAATGAACACACGAAGACATCTAAAAAAGTGATCATGGCTCCGCCATGAAATGAAAACTAATAGTGCAGGCTCACACCGGTCATCCTGGCTTCTCAGGCGGCTGAGGGCTGAGGATCGTGGGCCAAAGCCAGCCCCAAATGAACCACCAAAAGTCAAACATGGAGCTGTGGCTCAAGTGGTACAGCGCCAGCCTTGAACACAGAAGTTCAGTCCGCATCCAGGCCCTGAGTTTAAGGCCCAGAACTGCCACACACACACACACACACACACACACACACACACACACACACACACACACACACACACACACACACACACACACACACACGATACTCTGAAATTCTTTGTGCCATCAATTATAAGACTGTAGTTTCATGGCTTTACAGTTTGTAACATCTGGGTTTTCTGGTTACAGGGGTCTTTACACCACTTCTTAGATATTGAAAGCTATTTCTTAGTCCTCACGCAAACAGCAGAGAGTTTTTGTCAGGCGTGTTCCTCCTGCATCGATCAAGTTTAGTGTGACAGATTGATACTTTAATTATATATACCCAGAGTTTGACTGTATACTTTAATTATATATACCCAGAGTTTGACTGTATTCTGGGAAACAGCATTTTACTTCTCTAAAAAGACCACGACAGCCCGTATATCTCCTTAAATAAGATTAGCTGGTTCTTTAACTGGTTTTGTATTTTTGGGGGTATGTGAGTGTGTGTGTGTGTGTGTGTGTGCAAATCATTTGCAGTCCCCCTTTCTTGTACGCATATCCAAGAATCACCTTTCTCTACAATAGAGATGACATTCAAGAATCTTCTAGACAAGTATGGAAACGCTCCGGGAGTCCCAATTTTGTGATTGAAACTGAAAGATGGTTTCCATCTTGTGTTTTTTTTTTTTTTTAATTATTTTTTTCTCTCTCAAGTTCTAAACACATTACCTCTGCTTCCCATGAATGATACACAGAAATGGACTTTTGGTATCATAGGTCAGAGGAAGACCTGCCGATGGATCTCAGCTTAGTGCATGTGATTGTGAGATATTTTAAGATTGTTTTTTTCTTTCTGGAATCAGATTCCACGGCCTCCCACTGCTCTGGCTGGAGTTCATAGTTACCACATCGCCCCAGAGTGTAGCTGACAGCAAACATCGGGAGACAACCAACGGTGGCTTTTCTACTTAGCTCATGACTTTAAAATAGAGGAGTTCAAGGCCTGGTCTCGATTTATCTTAGGACGTCCCTTCGGACGGATGTCTTTATTTATTGAAATGGTTGCTCTGTGCTTATAGGATTTAGAGCTTGTCGACTCTCACTGTACCTATTTCCAAAAAAAAAATGTCCAAGTGGAAAAGATAGCTCATTCTGACAGGAAATGCCAGAGTGCTAAATGGTTTAAATTTTCAATGACCTCTCTCTAATTGCATTCATCAGTGACTGTGTGTGTCTATCTTCAAGACAAACAATTGATTTAACTCAGTGGTAAATAATGTCTTAGACATTATATATAGAATATAATAATATATGATATACGATATCATATAAATTATATACAATATATATGTGTCTATATAGACCTATACATGGTAATCCAGAATGTAAAGTGTGTTATCACAGTAGTCATATTTCAAAGAATCTCCTAAATGTTTTTTAAAAGATGAATGCATGCTGCAAAGTAGGGAGCAAAATATACAAAAAAACCTCGAAGAGTTTATTGATAGAGATTAAATCAGGAAATAAATGCTAATTACACTGTAATGTGTGTGTGTGCGCATGCGTGCATGTGCATACACGTGTGTGTCTTTGTGTGTGCTTTGTGTATACATGATGAAGTGTTTATATAACTCCCCCTCCCCTCTCTTTTTTGTCAACTGTTTCTGAGAAGCCATTTGTTTTCTTACTGACAATGAAACTTGGCATTGATAGCAGCTTGTCAATAAGTCACATTTGTTGGCAAAGGTTAATTAAGGGAAAAGAACTGCAATCACGCTCCTGGAGAGGTAGTTAATGTCTCAAGAAAAGTAATAAACAAGCCGGGCACTGGTGGCACACACCTGTAATCACCCCAGCTACTCAGGAGGCTGAGATCTGAGGATCACGGTTCAAAGCCAGCAGAAAAGTCTTTGAGACTCTGATCTCCAATGAACCACCAGAAAACCGGAAGTGGCGCTGTGGTTCAAGTGGTAGAGCACCAGCCTTGAGTGAAAGAGCTTAGGGACAGTGTCCAGGCCTTGAGTTGAAGCCCCACAACCAATAACAACAAAAACTAACATATATATATATATGTATATATATTTTCATATTCTGAAAAAAATCATAGTGCCCCCACATTAAAAAAACACCAAAACTCCTAAATATATAAATATTTATTTATACAAATATATAAAAACCAAGTTTTCTATTCCAAATGTTTCATCCAATAGGCAAAATGCATGTTATATATATATTTTTTTGTACATTTGACCACATTTACCCTAGAATGACAGAATGTAAGCCTGGGATTATTGTCTGTATAAACCCCTACTGAAACTAAGAACTTAAAACAACAGGTTTGGATTGTGTAAATATCCTCCATCTACGTCACGAGTATCTCTCATTTTTATTCAACTTAGCCCTAGTTCCATTTTGGGGGGAGAAGTTATTTGTCCTTCCAAGATACCTGTTTAAAGAGAGACATGAGCAATGGAGGCAAGAAGCATAAAGGAAGGTTGCAGACCACATCTGCAAAGGAGGATGGAGAAAGTCCACTACTCCAATGGCTCTCATCCAAATCTCTCTTCTTGTGATACTTTCTCTTCTATGCTCCATCTATGAGCAAACCAGTGACCAAACCATAGACTCTCCGTTCCTCCCAGCCCAGTCTTCCACCCTGCCAGAGAATGACAGAATAAGGAGAGTGGAATAAAACCAGAAAGCCAGCAACGAGAGCGGACACCATGATGACATCAAAACAAATACGTCAATACCAAATGAAATCCTCAAGGGCTATACAACTATGGCTTCACTTATAGTTCATGTCAGCAAATCTCTGGGTATCTCCCTGTGGGTGGAACTTGACCGTCAGAAATCAGTGAAGGGATGGAAATGGGGGTTATTTGTTCATCTGAACTCTCATGGAAATGAAATCTATGATTTTCGTTGTTGCTGTTTCTGCTGTTCAGGGAGCATGTAGTCTAATCTCCCCAAGAGCTGTCCATATTCATGGCTGCATAGATTCCTTATCTAGAAGATGACATTTTTATTTTTGCCCTGAACTTGTCCTGAAGTAGCTATTGGAAATAAAGCCACCTGATGATATGGTTTCATGTATTTGTAAATGGGGAGGAGAGGGGGGAATACGGGAAGAGAATGGACAGGTAAAATAAAAATAGCGTGAAGAAGGTAATACCTTAGGAACGCTAAATTTTCATCACGTAAAATGTCCCAAAGCCTAGAACTGCCCATACCTAATAGCTCTATGTTTCTCCGCTCTTCAATATAAAAATACAGGAGAAGAAAAGCAAAATTAGGATTTATGTGAATTCCTATTTTATCATCTAGACTCCTCCTCCTTGGATTTTTCTGTCAAATGCCTGAATACTGTGGAAAATTCAATCTGTAAACCAAGAGTGACCTGAACCTTACCCATTATTTCACCAGTTGGGGGGATATTGTCACCAAACTTTTCGGCTGTTTGGACACCAATCACCACAAGCCAGGTGACACAGGTTTCTCCACAAATAAGAATAAAACTAAGAAAGCTTCCTTTGTGACTTTTTCTCTCCATTCCTTTTCCTTCCCCACCCACAAAAAAAATTTAAAAATCTGCTGAGCCCTGGTGGCTCCCGCCTGTCATCCCAGCTACTCAGGAGGCTGAGACCTGAGGATCGCAGTTCAAAGCCAGCCCAGGGCAGGAAAGACCCTGAGATTCTTATCTCCAAGGAAACACCAGAAAACCGGAAGTGGTGCTGTGGTTCAAGTGGTAGAGCACCAGCATTGAGCTGAGGAGCTGAGGGACAGCGCCCAGGCCCAGAGTTCAAGCTCCAGAGCTCTCTCTCTCTCTCTCTCTCTCTCTCTCTCTCTCTCTCTCTCTCTCTCTCTCTCTCTCTCTCTCTCTCTCTCTCTCTCTCTTTCGCTCTCTTTTTCTCTCTCTCTTTTCCAAACACACACACACTCATTTCCTTTAGTTTAACTTGAGACTAACTTCTCTCTGTCTCTGTCTGTCTCTGTTTTATTCACACACACACACACACACACACACACACACACACACACACACACACACACACACACACTTTCAATTCCTTCTGTTTAACTTGAGCCTAACTTACCAATGGTGAACGCAAACAAACGCTAAACACGCAGCTGCGTGGGTCTTTGAATTCCATCTTGTCCATGGTGCACAGCCCAGGCTCAGGTACCATACAGAATAGAAGACAATATACATGATATATAGTCTTTCACACTCAAAGCACCACACAGCACTTTGGAAAGCAATGACTTAGATAATGTGGTGCTCTGATTGTGCTGGTGAACTTGACTGTCATTTACCAGCCCGGCAATAGATCACCGCCCAGCCTTGAACACAGCAAAGTTAGCTAAGATTTAAGGGTTATACCCACAATAGATTTATATATATGAAGGACTTCCTGTATTGTTATTCTTCTTAAAGCTGATTTTCTTTTCTTTTCCTTTTAATTTTTACCTTAAGAGACATTTTCTTTGGATCAAGATTTTAGGAGCAACAAGGTCCAGGTGTGAGTGCCATAATTTCATTAGATTGCATATTAATATTAAAAAATATATGGTAATTGCGGATGTGCATCTAAGCTCAGGTCTTAGAGGTTGGGTGGATTTTTATAACAAAACTGTACTATGTTCCACAAAGAAATCAGGTAGAAGGCGTTTGTATATTCTTTGGGGGAGTGCTGCTCCCCAAAAAAGTATGCTTATTATTATAATAATGTATTTTATTGATATCTGCGATACACAGTTCTAGGAATTTCATTTATTTTACTTTCAATCATCATAATAATCCTGTAAGATAGACATTATTACCTTCATCTTATAAGTAAAGAAACAGGTGCAGAAAGATTAGGGAATTCATTCAAGGTCACATTCTTAATAAGCAAGAGAGTTAGGTTTTAAACCTGTCTCTGTCTGCTTCAAAGGAAATGATGTCTCCCTACGTCGAGCCGTCTACAAGGTAGGAAAGACAGGGAACGTGTTGACCTGGGGGGGGGGTGTTATTCGAAATTGAAATTGGAAAGTAGTTTCGGAGGGAAGCAGAGATGTCTAGGCCTAGGGTTGCTGCTCACCCACAAAAAGTAAGACACCCATGCTGACATTAACCTAGCAAATGCAGCCACTTCAGATCAACCCCCAAAAGGATTCTAGAAACTTCCAAAGGCCCAGACAGCTCTGCTGGTCCCTTGTGGGACAGAAGAAATTTGTCTCCAATGGGCCATGTCTAATTCTTTTCTTAAATATAGTCACCAGAATTCTGTAGTATTCTATCTTAAGGTAAAAGGAGCCAGTGTATGGGTAATATGCGTGTGTGTGTGTGTGTGTGTGTGTGTGTGTGTGTGTGTGTGTGTACTTATATACACGTGTATATTTATCTAGAAGCTGACAATAAGACAACAAAGCAAGCTGAGTCTAACCTTAGGACCTGAGAGAAAAATCTATTCTTCTGCCATCTTGATGTGTGTGTGTGTGTGTGTGTGTGTGTGTGTGTGTGTGTGTGTGTGTGTGTTGCTGGTACTAGGGCTTGAGCTCAGGATCCTGTACTATCAGTTAAAAGTTTTCTGCTCAAGGCCGGTGCTCTATCCCTTGAGCCAAACTTTTCCTTCCAGCTTCTTTTTTTTTTGGTTGGTCATGGGGCTTGAACTCAGAGCCTGGGCACTATCCCTCAGCTCTTCAGCTCAACACTCGCGCTCTACCACTTGAACTACAGTGCCATTTCTGGGTTTGGTTTTCTTTCTGGTGGTTTATTGGAGATAAGAGTCTCACGGACTTTCCTGCCCAGGCTGACTTTGAACTGTGATCCTCTGATCTCAGCCTCCTGAGTAGCTGGGATGACAGGCGTGAGCCATCGGTGCCTGGCTTGGACAAAGAGTTCTTTTTTGGTTTGTTTGTCTGTTTTTAAAGTAAAAGCCTCTATTGCTTTCTGGAGGAATAGAAATAGAATACAAATAGAAAAAATGGTGAAAATTGAGCTTCTAGGAGCCCTCTTATGCTAAAGATTGAAATACTTCTGTGGTAATCCACTGAAGCTAAAAAAGAAAAAAAATAGAATAGAATGGAAAAAATTGAAGTGATTTTTTTACACCCCGCCCCCAAGCTTACAAAATTCACCTTCCAATTTTAAGATCTGGAAACCAACCGTTGTGTTTATGAACTTCATGTTTCTGAATGCTTCCTTTCCCTTCTCTTGTTTATAATCTGTCCCAAGGGGGTGGGGGGAAAATGTGTAATAGGGAACCGAATTACGGGGGACGGGGGAGAGAGAAAAGTAATTGGTTATTCAGTCAGTGAATGCTTCTGGATTGCAAAACCAGACAGGTTGGTAATGAATCAGCCAAAGTGAATTAAAACAAGGAACACATAAAAACATATGTCCCGCCACCTGCTTTCAAACTTAGAAAATATCTCCTCTAATCCCTGAAGCCTTCTCGGCTTTTCTTCTTAATTCTTCTCCTTTCTCAGGAAGCACTGTGAAAACACATCTTGACTAGTTTTTTTTCCTTTTACCTGTATTATAATTTCTGCTCCCCAAATATTAAATCGCTACAATTTCCATTTCACACATTTCAGAGCCGATCGCGAAAGCTCTGAGATACCGAAGCAAATAGATTTAGAATAGTTAAACATTGCACCGGAGAAATCTAAGTCCTAAAGACAATCTGGCAATTCAGTCTGTTTTGTTCTTTATCTTTTTTGATTAAAAAAATAAAAAAAGAAGCATCACTATATGGTGAGGGCATTACATAAACAAAGGGTATTAGGAGTTTTCGCATCTGACTTTTAACCATTCCTTTTCTTTTCTATAATGATTTCAGTTCCCTGCCCAGAAGGGGTGATATTGCCCAAAAAGAAATGTACTCTTCATCAGTCTTAGGTAACTGGAACCCATATCTGTCCATCGCCTTTATGATAACAATGGATAAATAATGTGTTTCTTTTTAATTTAAAAAAAGATGAATTAGAGTTGACTCTGTGAGTTTTCACTCTCGGTCATTTGGCAATTTCTGATAACTCATCAATTGATTCTGTAGATCCCCTCAGGTTGATCTACAGAAAGTAGTTTTCTTTTGTTCATTTTACAAGGGTGAAAAAAAAAATACGTAGGTCTTTCCCCAGAGAATCACGATCTTGAAGAAATACAGTGTTTATTTTCTTAAATCATCTCTCAATAAGAATGACTCATGTCATAGACATATATTCCCATATATTCGTCCTCTTTCTGCACACTTCATTTATTTTTTAAAGTAATTTCCTTTATCGTTATTATAGAGGTAATGTACAGGAGTATTACAGTGGGATCAGGTGATGAATTCCTTTTCCTTCTGAATGGTGTTTTCTGTTCCCTCCTTCCTTTCCCACCTCTCCCCCCCTGTCTCCACCTTTGAGTTGTATAGTTCACTGAATACATCGAGTATAAGGTGAAGAAGACAGAAGCATCAAAAAAATTGAAAAAAAAAACCCAGAGATTCCTTGGAGATTCTTGGAGTTCATTTTGAGATACATGCACACATCTTGAAATTCTATAGAGAATATGATTTTACATACATATAAATGGGCACATGAGCTCCTTTCGTATATTCGTTCGAAGCTAAGTTCAGTGCATTTGGGATGGATATCCATTCTCTTAATCAACCACTTCCATACCTGCAGCCTTTCTGGATGACCTTGCATTTGACCTTCATTCACAAATGGCCTCCCGATCACCATTCGCATTGCACCATTGCAGGTGGGTAGAGAGTGAATGCATGCCCAGTGCCTTCTTGGAGTGTACGCAATGCATCTTATTTTGTGACATCTATTATTCCTTTGAAGCGATCCATTTTGTTACCTTTCAGAGGTTGCACAAAGGGGCTGCAGTTCCGAGTGTCTGCGAGAACATTGCATCTTGATCCATGGTCTCTCCCGCCTCTCTCCACCCCTCCCCTCCCCTCAAGTCCTCTGGCTCCATATTCAAATATTGACATTGGGAACAAGGACTTGTTCTCCTCCCTCCCCCCTTTCTTCCTTCACTGTTCCCCCCCACCTTTTGACTTTACACTCTCCTGACACCCCAAATTCTGATATCCTCCTGACATCCATTTTGTCAGACTGTAAGTTAGCTGTTCAAAGGACTTCCACCATTGGAATTCTCCCCTGCATGAACCAATGAATGCGTTTGTGTACATGTGCATAGGATCCAGTCTATATTATATATATCTAATTTATATTCTTATATTTTTATTATATTATTATATTATTTATACATTGATAGATCAACTTCCACATAGGAGGGGAAAAAAACCTATATTTGCTTTTTTTTTTCTCTCTCTGGGCCTAATAGATTCAAAAACCACACAGAGTCCCAAATAAACAGGTGTTTATTCATTTTAACCAACTTTTTTCCTGTTTGAGCTAGTAAGCACTCATGTAAACGCTCGCAATTCTGTGTAGAACGATGCACCTTCCATTCATCTCTAGAAACAAGTATAACTACCACAGCCCATGGTAACAGCACTGGAAAAATATTGCCACGGGGGGGGGGGGGGGAATTATCTCAGGAAAAAAAAAATGTATCAGAATTACGGAATTGCTTTTGGAAAGGTGAGACCAGCCTGGTGGAGTTTTCTTCTGTCCCATGATTAAGGTACACTGAAAACTGTACTAATTCTTTTAAGTCCTGGGTTGTGCTGTTAGAAAAATCATCTCTTTCGTGTGCTAAATGTGGTTGATCATTTGGAGGGGTAAAAAAGGTCATTTTGGCGCTCTAAAACAGAGCCCAAAAGAAAAAAAGGACGCGAAAAGAAAAATGATGATTGTATTCTATTTCGATGTTATTCTTAAAGGTTCCTCTAAGTTTGCCTTCTTTTATGCTACAGTCTCGCATGAGAGATGATAAATTCCTAAGAATGCATTTTTTAAAAAGATCTTTATGTCGAAATTAGCTTTAAAAATCTGAATAGCTTTTTTGAAAAAGTTCTTTTCAAGTGAAAAATCAACCATTTCCTTGCTGCATAATAGGCTTTCTCCTGTAGGGGAAGGTAGAACTGCTTACTTCTACTGGAAATCTAATTGGTCCATTGTAGCCAGGAGTTCTACCCAACGGGTGACTTTCGGATTGCTTGACGGATATTCACACTCTTATTATTCGAACCCATTGTGTCCTGCCAGTATCTGCTTCATAATCACTCTCAGATAATTTCTAATCTGACCTCATTGTCTTTAGAAGGAGAACCCTCCTAAAAAGTGTAGGAGCAGAGCTGGGTAAGAAAAGGGGTCTATTCAGACAGAAGCACAATGCAAGAGAATTTGGCATTGTTACACCAGATGATATTATGCTCTTGTACTGTATTCTATACACACACACACACACACACACACACACATATCAATGATTCCTCAAGTGCATTTATTGAAGAGAAAACAGGAGGGAAAAAAAGAGAGAAAGGGGAGGAAGGAAATAATCAAATCTATTCTCTAGGCAGATGAGAGGAGGCTTGCTAAGCAGACAGACTGCATAGGGAGAGAGAATAGCATTATTCCTTCAGACCAGAAATCTACGACTCTTCATAGAAATCATCACTTTTGTGGTAGGAAAGGTTTAGGGGATGTTCCCCAATGCCAGCCAGGTATAGGATGTGATCGAAGCACCATTTTGATGGAGTAACTATGCTGTCTGCCTTTTTCCTCTCTTGATTCCTTTCAAAAACCAACAGTGGAGAGTTGCTTGCTTCACCGTGAAGTCCTGTGGTTCGACTCCATGAGTGAAGTTTCTGGGCCTTGTGTTGGGGTAAAGGTAAAATCTCAGTTGCAAACCTACTTGTGAGAACACAAAGAAGCCACGTCTTTGAGAGGTGGAATTGGGGAGTCTTTATTAGAAAAGCCAGGGATGGCAGATGGACGCCAGGAAACACCAGGCCTGGTGTAATGGTGGTCTGCGCTGATCTAGGCCTCTATGGCTCAGGTCAGGGGGCAAAGGTCACAGGGACCTTGAGAGTTCCTGACCCAAGATTGGCAGGTCCACTAACCTATCATCAAGCCCCTGTCCCTGCCTCTAGGAATTCAGCCCCCCACCCCAATTACCTGGAAGGTGGGACTTCCCTATCTTCCACCATGAAGGCAAGATGGCTCTAGGTAAACCCAACTCCTTACCCACCACGTGGCCAAGATGGCGCCCTTTGACGTATGCATTGGTTTAGTGCTGGATCTAGTTGAATGCAGATCATTATTCAAAGTTCCCAATGCCTGCCCACCTGTAGAAGTGTGTGACCGGTGCAATTTGCTTTTAATTAGGGTCTGAACACATTGGGATCCCATGTACTGGGCTGGTCTTACCTCCTTGAAGATAATTCATGACAGTCAAAGCTCTGACTCTCCCCTCCACCTCCCCAGCTCTCCCTACCCCCCAACTCTTAGGGAAAGCTTCTGTAATTTGATTCTTACTTGACTCTGCATCTGAATGGATTAATCAGATCTGAATTGATTGCTTGCTTGCATAAATGGACCTGGAATCCTCAGGAGACAGCTGGTTGGCACAGGAATTCATTCTTATGTTCCCTTTTATACATATTTAGAGTATACTTCATATATATAAATTGTCTGCCTCTAGGTAGTAAAAATACCGGGTGATTGAACATGGGCCCTCATTTCTGTTAAGCAAAAATAATAATAATAATAATAACTGAGCCTTCCAAGTTCTCTCTTGCTTGTGTCTCCTTTCATAATGATGTTTTTAGCTCTTGGCACATTCTACGATTAGAGTTATTCATTTTGTTCACCCAATGACCAGCAACCACCCAGAAAACTTTCCAAGGGTTATATACATTTATTTATTTGTTTGTTTGTTTTGCCAGATAGCCTCCTGTGTTCGGTGGTGACTGAATCTAGGCAAAGCAGCTGAACAGATTTAAACACCAGTGAGTGTGATTTACTCCTTCCAGGGTGGAGATTAAGAATGAAAAAAGCCAACCTTAATATGTTTGTGATATCTATCACCAGAGCCCAATCGAAGTACATAGGACCACACATAATGAAGCGTATCAACATGGACTCCAAGAATTGGAAACGAGGTTCTTACTGGGTTCTGTTTCAGGTTATTTCTGTTTTTTCCCCCTGGTTTAGTTTTCTGTACCCTTTATCATGTATATGAGTTTATCTAATCTGGGGAAGGGAAAGGGAATCACGGAAGAAGCAGACACAGGATGAACTCATGCAACAATGATGCTCACGAACGAGGCACTCTGTTGGAAATGAGCGTTACAACTGGGAGGGGGGATGGGGAGGGAAAAGAGGGTAGCAGGAGAAAATAAGGGAGGGAGGGTAATGATATTCAAAAAAGAAATGTACTCATTACCTGACTTATAATCGTAACTCCCCCTGTTCACCACCTTTACAGATACAATGTGCAAACCTGGTGTGTGTATATTCATAAATAGCACAAGAGTGTATTCTTGAGTACAAGTGCGCACAGCTGTACTACACTTACGGGGGAGTGACTGGCTCACTCATTGGTTTTGCTCGTGATTACTCACACCAATAGAGACAGTGGTATCTCTTATTCAATATCCCATGACCACCATTACCTCGTCATTACAATTTAGATGACCGAAGCAATACCTTTCAATCATTCCGCTCAGTTGAAAAGCCCGTGGCCTAGGTGTGAATCATTGGTCATGTTTTCTAATTGATTTTTTTTTAACGGCTGCCTCCCTAAAGTTCCACTTTTAAAACGACTCTATCGAAAGAGTGGTTGATGTACATTTTGCTGCTTTTAAGAGCCTTTAAAAAGTACCCATTTATCCAGAGATTTATTCAGAAATAAGTGACCAGGAGACAGGGTAGTATTGATTGATAAAAGTTATACGTCATTTTTTTTTAACATATTCAGTTAGCGCAAGTTAGTGATAGAGGTATAAAAGTTATTGCTTATGCCAAATAAGTGTTCTCGGAGAGGAAGTGTAGGCTACTTCTGCAATTTATGGTACTTATGGTGGTTTATTTTGTGTTTCCTGATCGTAGACACAAGAGACATGTCCACCCTTCTTGGCGTTCATAGATCTATCCGCACTTCCACGAAGAAGTTACATCTTTACGTTAACCTTCCCTCGCATGCATCTTCTAGAATGATAGTAGTAGCACCGCTAGAAATACATGCATTTTTTAGGAACCATGTCTCCATTCTGTAAGTATCATTGTTATGGTTTGGTTACACTCTACACTTGCTATTGCTAATAGAGCGGTCTCTGCTCCACTACCTCCCTCCCTTCTTTTCTAATAAACGGAATTTTTGTCAGCCCTTGGACGGACAGAGAGACAGAAGGGAATGTTCTAGGCCTTCTGGCCTGGCCTCTGCTATGATCTTTCCTCGGATGGCATCAGAGATCACACTGTCAAAGTTGGACCACGAATGCCTTTATTACCTGCATCATTAGAAGATGTTTGCGCATCTGCTTGAACACCAGAGATATTTTAAGCCCTATCACCTTGCCATTTTGATGATAACAACGCCATGACACCCTATGGCGATCGTGTGTGTGTGTGTGTGTGTGTGTGTGTGTGTATTTGGATGGAAAGGCTAGCTGTCTACAGAGGTCCTTGCTCGATCTAATTAAAATTGGCTCTGATGGCACAACCTCCATAATTCTGGGGGTGACTTTGAAGGAATCGGGCTCTGAGAGCACTTCATTGCTCATTAATGCCATTTCTGTCAGGAGGCTCTACCTGCTCTTTTCTTAATGAATGCTAAGCTGTCGTCGTTAGAAGATGGCCAGGCCGGGTCTCTTCCTAGAAGGAACTGTCTTCGTCCCTCCTAACTTCTCCCGGAGTAAAATTGGGGCAGTTCACCCCCGGTTGACATTTCTTCACCTCTGTTCTTATTTATCTCTTCGAAGCCCTGCACTTCACAGATATCACTGTCTTAATTAAGAAGAGGGATGTGAGCAGGGGAAATTGACTGATTCCATTGATTAAGGACTGGCTCTACAAGGAACATCGATTTGAACAGTGGGTCTACATAAATGTAATTGTTCGAACATGGTGCTGCATAATTATGGCCGATGTCCGGGAATAGTTGGTTTGTCCTTTTCAACCTTCACTAACATCCTTTTTTTGCATAATAATGTATCTGGTGGCAATTAGCAGAAATCTGAAATGGGATGGCATGTCTTTGGCGGAGACATAAAGTTATGATGATATTCTAATTTAATTCAACCATGTTGGACAGTTCTCTTTCCTTCTCATTTTTCTGCCTTTTTGGACACATAACTATACATTCTGGAGGAGATGGGGACAAACAAGTCGTTTAAGGATTCAGGTGGACCTGTTGCAACAATGAGAAGTACAAAATGTCATGTCAAAACCAGCTTTACAATGTCGGTGTGGGAGGGGGGAGGGGGGTATGATTGGGTGGGGGGAGGGGGGAGGCTGGGAAGGGAGGTGAAGGGTAAACAAAGGAGGAGGCTGCAATGCTTGGTAAGAAATGTATGCATTATCCTGCCCATGTAATTGTAGCCCCTCTGTACAGTATGTTCTCAAATAAAATAAAATTAAATTTAAAAAAAACTATACATTCATAGATTATATCTGTATATATCATATCTATCTATCATACTGTATTATCTATCATATCATCTATCTACAAGTCTGTCACCTATCTATCTATCTCTTCATCTATATCCATCTCTTCATCTATCCTATCTATCTATCTATCTATCTATCTATCTATCTATCTATCTATCTATCTATCTATCTATCTATCTATCTATCTATCTATCCATCCATCTCTCTATCTACACATCTCTTCATCTATCTGTCTGTCTGTCTATCCATCCATCCATCCAGCCATCCATCCATCCATCCATCCATCTATCTATCTAGGGTAGCATGAAGGTGGATTTTTGACCATTTAATCCCAACCATTCGTTCCTACATGTATAGACCAGTAATCCAATATTTCTTTAAAATCCCTGTCATGTCACCCCTAACTAACTAAACAATTTGTTACTAAAATTTCTTCATACGAGGACTTAAAGCCATAGAAAGGTTCTATAGACTTGCTGCTTATTTATGGAACTATAGAATAGGTGGTCAAGCTGCAGAAATAGGTAGTTTGCAATTCTTTGTTGAAATGATTGTTGACATCACGGCACAAATCCAACAATAAGATAGAAGGAAATAAGATAGTTACTGGGTATGTGCTGGAGTGATGTTTAAGTGAGAAGCAAATCGAAGCTCTCTCAATAATAGCGATAGTATGTCAAAAAATATATTACTTCTCAGGACCTTATGTAATAAGAACTAAGCTTCCAAATAGATGAGAGCCAACTAATCCTTGCAGGCTTTGAGGTTGAAGGAACCAAGTTAGAAAAGTTCTAACTTTGTACGTAAGTGAATTTGCAAAATAAAAACATGTGTATGTATGTGTGTATATATATATACACAAAGATAGATGAATAGATAAATAGATGAATAGATAGACACAGACAGACAGATAAATAGAAGTTTACAAAGTCAGTGAGCAAAAACAGTGTTGACTTTAGGTAGAAGCATTGGATTAAAAAAGAAAACACAAAACCACCTAAGGTGCTAATTAATCCTGTGACCTTTAATCACTTTGCACTCCACATTACAAAAACAACAACAACACTGCGGCTCAGTCTTCATATGATCCGATTTTCCTCTCTCCAGTAGTCAGACATCATCAACAACAACAATAATAATAACCATTCTTTAAACTACCAGGAAAAATACTCGAAGCCTCCACACAGACAGCTTGAACGAGGACGGAAGACGTTGGCCTGGTTGTGGGTTCTGATGAAACTCCTTGGAATGTTCTAGAAAGGTGACACACCACCTGGTTGCCCGGATACACGTCGTCAAAATCTGCTTGCCCTCCAGGATCCCACGACCCATTGGAAGATGAACACATTTTCTTTAACTTCTTGAGATGTCACCGGGTTTTCTTCCCGCTCAACCTCCAGGTGTGATGCTTTGTCTGCCGTGATTCACCCATCCCGAGGGAGAAATCGCGCATGCATGGACACAATACAGCCTTGCACGCTGCCCCACGTGCACAGGCCGGAGAGCACGGGTGATGGAGAAAACATGTATAGAAACACACATAATGTCTCACGTAATGTGGACAGGAAGACAAGTCTCCTGCATGGGCACTGGTTCAAGAAGAAAGGCCACCGAAATGGAGCAGAGTTCAGTACTGGTGCTAGGAGAAGGTTGATAATTTAAGATGACAATCTTGCAGCCACAAACACCATGGGAAAGAAAGATCGAGTGTCCTTCCAAGTGTCCGGGCTTGAGGGATCACAGGGCTGAGGGACTGCACACTGGGATGTGGCCGTGTGCTCGAACAGAGAGGACTAAGCACTCAGCACCCCAGCCGAGGTTGAATTATGTGGACCTCCTCCTCCTCCTCCTCTCCTCCCCTCCTCCTCCTCCCTTCCTCCTCCTCCTCCCTTCCTCCTCCTTCTCTCCTCCTCCTCTCCTCCTTCTCCTCCTCCTCCTCCCCTCCTCCTCCTCCTCCTCCTCCTCCTCCCCCTCTTCTCCTCCTCCTCCTCTTCCTCCTCCCCTCCTCCTCCTCCTCCTTCTGCCCTCCTCCTCCTCCTCCTCCTCCTCCTCCCCTCCTCCTCCTCCCCTCCTCCTCCTCCTCCTCCTCCTCCCCTCCTCCTCCTCCTCCTCCTCCTCCCCTCCTCCTCCTCCTCCTCCTCCTCCTCCTCCCCTCCTCCTCCTTCTCCTCCTCCTCCTCCCCTCCTCCTCCTCCTCCTCCTCCTCCTCCTCCTCCCCTCCTCCTCCTCCTCCTCCTCCTCCTCCTCCTCCTCCTCCTCCTCCTCCTCCTCCTCCTTCTTCTCTTTCTCCTTCTTCTTCTCCTTCTCTTCTCCTTCTCCTTCTTCTCCTTCTTCTCCTTCTCCTCCTCCTCCTGCTGCTGCTGCTCCTCCTGCTCCTCCTCCTCCTCCTCCTCCCCCTCCTCCTCCCCCTCCTCCTCCCCCCTCCCCCTCCCCCTCCTTCTTCCAGTTGGAGTCCTCGTACTCTCTGTCAAGTGTAGTCCTAAGGTCAACAGTCTCTCTCCATCTCCGTGACCATGGGAGCAAATGGATTTTTTCCAGAACTTCTAAACCCTGGAAAGTCTCTATTCACTGAAATCAGAATTTTATCTTATTTTGAGTTGGGGTGGGGTGAGGGGAGGAGGAATGGGGTGGAGGAGCTTTGGGAGCGTCCTCGTGTACTGTGGGGATGTGGAGATGGGGCTGCTTCTCATCAGATGGCTCTCTTCCTCCTGTCTGTCCCTCTAGATCTTTCCATGTGCCTCTAGTCACGGGTGTGGGTGTGGATTTTGCAGGGTGTGCACACATTTTGCAAGGATGCCTGGGAATTGCACAAAACGAGGGGGACCCAACATTGCAGACAACCTGGGGTCCACCCGGTCCAGGCCGGGAACCCCCCCACACCCAACCCACCGTCTCCCCCCACGGCATGCCGGGCCACCTGCACGTGCCGTGTGCAAATCACAGCCCTGCCCTCCCCACGGACTTTGGGGTTGTTTCTGAGGAGTGATGTTCCAATGCCTATATCACATTGTTACTGGACCGTGCACACTCACAACCACACTCATACACAACCACACACACATCCACACAAGTCACACACAACCACACACAGACAAAACCACACACACATATAACCACACACAGACAATACAACCACAATACAATCACATCCATATACTTCCACACACACAACCACACACAGACAAAACCACACACACATCCACACACAAAACCACACACACATCCACACAAGTCACACACAACCACACACAGACAAAACCACACACACATATAACCACACACAGACAATACAACCACAATACAATCACATCCATATACTACCACACACACAACCACACACAGACAAAACCATACACACATCCACACACAAAACCACACACACATCCACACAAGTCACACACAACCACACACAGACAAAACCACACACACATATAACCACACACAACCACACAATACAACCACAATACAATCACATCCATATACTACCACACACAAACCACATATACATAAAATCACCCACACAACCACACACAAAAAATCACACACAGCCACACACACACACCACAATACAATCACACCCACATACTACCATACACATAAGCCACACACACATATAAAATCACACACACAACCACACATACAGCCACATATATACAACCATACACACACAGCCACACATAACCACACACAGATACACAATACACATCCATACATGCAACCACACAAATACAGCCTCACACACAACCAATGACACACAACCACACCCACCCACATCCACACAACCAAACACAACCACACACACACACACACAGATTTCTGTCTTATCTCGTGACCTAGACATCACATTTGGTGCGGTGTGCAAGTCAAAGCTATGAAAAAAATCACTACCATGGAAGAATATATATATATATTTTTTTATATATATCTGTAATTTAGGAAACTATAAAACAGACATGTTAGTAAGAGATGAGGCTAATAAAGGAAATTTCAGAACTGCAGGCTGGATATTTGGATGCCAAAACTCACCAGCTCTGTGGAGCAGGGTTTGGTACGTGTTCATTAAGTTGGTAAAATGCCTAGTCACTAGAGACATTTTTCCATCTCTGTTCACCGCACAGACTCGCAGGGTGGAGCAGAGAGAGAGGGCCCTGCTTCGCACACCCACAGCACCAGGCCTGTCCAGGGGATTCGATTCTCCGGTCATGGAAACATGGTGTTATTTCTCTTAGAAAATACTGTGCTTGGGCCATTTTCACTTCAAATCCAATGCTATTATTCTTCTCGGCTGCCGTAGGATCATAGGAAAACATCAAGAAGAAGAATTCGTGTGCTGGGAGCAAGTGTGTTAGACCTGTGGCACTTGTGAATGTATAGACAGATTCCAGATGGTTGAGCTTTGCGTGTGTGTGTGTGTGTGTGTGTGTGTGTGTGTGTGTGTGTGTGTATGAGAGAGAGAGAGACAGAGAGAGAGAGAGAGAGAGAGAGAGAGAGAGAGAGAGAGAGGTCAAATCCTGGATTTCTGGAATCTACTAGTTGATTGGCTTCCTTTCCCTAAAAAATCATATCTCTACTTAAAATCTAAGAGTTCTCTTTGTCGGCCGTCCTGGGGTTTGAACCTGGGGCCTCAGCCTGGCTGGTCAGGGGCTTTACCGTTTTGAGCTTTGATTCCTGTCCTCTTTCTTGTCCAGACCAGGTGTCACATTTTTCTGGTATGGAAATGGCTCCAGATGATAATCTTCTTAGTTCTAATTGGGACCTTCAGGTGAAACTTCTTTGTGGAGATGGGGGTCTCTTCTTCTTTTGGACCACTTATATAATTATAATATATTACAATATGGTACATATATTACAATATAATATATATTTGTATATAATATATATCATTGTGTATAATATAATACACGGAATTGTATATATAATTGAACGTTATATAATTATGTTCAATAATATATAATTGTATATAATATAGTATGTAATATACATATGTATGTATATATCTGTATATATATGTTTGTGTGTATGTATATATGTATATATATATATATATATATACATATATACATACCTAAATCTCAGATTCATCACTCCAATTTTTTTTGTAAATTTCACTGGTGCTCATTCAGTTTCTTATTGTCTTATTCTTTGTTTCACATTCATGCCTAAAGGCATTGAAATTTAATGCTAATAATAACACAAAGGTTTTAAACCTTTGTGGTAATTAAAATTCTACATAAATTCTTTGACTATCTCACCCTATAATATGCCAGTGTCTTGTATACACCTGTACTTCTTAAAAAAAACATACAAAATGATTTTTTTTAACTAGCTAATAAAACTTTTAGTTTTTTAAAAATAATATCTGAGGCTGGCCTATGTAGAGTAGACAAAAGTTTTCTCTCTCTATATATATATGTATATATATATATATATATATATATATATATATATATATTTAAGTTTCCTGAACTTTCTTTAACCATTATTTAATGGAATAGAATGACCTTTTTTCCTGGTGATTCACAATCTGTGTTATTCCTTTAGGAAGACTATAAGATACCTCCTGAGAGAGAGCATTCCCTATGTAAATGCTACACGTTTAAGGTCGAAGGCTGTGTCTCATTAACGATAGCAAGTGAAAACAGGTGTTTAATACAAATAACACTGAAAAGCAAAGCTTTGTGAGAACCGGCAAATACATCTTACAATACTTTTAGTCAATTTTTGGTCCATCTATATCCATATGCATACTTAGAGACATAGGGGCAGGCTTAGACTCCATAAAATTCATTTCTATGGGGTAAATCGTAATTACATGATTATTTTATATGTTGAATTGGCCTTTAGGAGATATTTACAAAATTGGTAAAATAAAAATTATTCTAGCTAAGCACCAAGTGGCTCATCCCTGTAGTTCTAGTGACTTGGGAGGCTGAGATTTGAGGACCATAGTTCAAAGCCAGCCCGGGCAGGAAAGTCCATGAAACTCTTATCTTCAATGAACCACCAGAAAACTGGAAGTGGCGCTGTGGCTCAAGTGGTAGAGAACTTGCTTTGAGCTGAAGAGCTCAGGGACAGCACCCAGGCCCTGAGTTCAAGCTCCATGACCGACAAAAAATTCTAAATGTGATTGGCATGAGGCCTTCAATAAATCTTTAAAACATGAAGCAAGTTGCTAATTTAATATCATAATGAACCTCAAACTCTCCTAGGATCATACCATGATGTGACTAGACAATATAAATAAATAAAATTATTATCAAACTTACTAAGTTTTGGTTGCTTGAAAAAGAGAGAAGAGAGAAAGAGAGAAAAGAGAGAGAGATTTGAGTCTTGTATTTCTCTCCTTTATAATCAGGAAAATGAGTGCGAAGAAAGAACATTCTGGTGGCCCAGTCAGACAAACTAAGGGCAAAATATTACATTTTTCTTCGGGTTCCATTGGTTTATCTCAGCACGGAAGAAAAATTAGTGGAAGCATTTAAAAGGAAGGAAAAGAAAAAAACAGAACTTGAGCAGAGCAAGTTTAAGAACAGCAGTTACCCACAAAGCTGTCAAATGACGCTGTTAACTCATGTAATTTATTCTATAATTCAGTGTAATCTTGACCCTGGTCTCCTGTTAATACAGCTTGAAGAATGGTGGGTAAGAAAAACATGCTTGTTAATGAATTGCAGGGAAACGTGACATTATTTTGTGCCGCTTCCCTGGGACTGTATTGGAATCAAAGAAACCTAGATTGTAACAGGTGCAGTGATGTCTGTCCGTTCCTTGCTAGTGAATGCTGCGATCAAGAAACATCTCATGTTTAATTATAATTGGGGTAACCTGTGGGTTTAAAAAAACATGCTATCCTCTTAAGTAATTGTACAAAAAAAGGTTTAAATTCAGTATGTCAGGTTATGAGGACCACGCATCTTGACCCACATCCCTACCTCCCTCCCTCTCCCCTCTCTCTCCCCACCCCAACGCTCCCCCCCAAGTCACCTGACTGCATGTCCACCTATGGATATGGAAGACCGCATTCGCCCAAACTTCCTCTCTCTATTTGCCTGCCTACTTTGACCTTTCCCTCCTATCTGTGGGTGTGGGAGTTAGGGATAATTCAAGAACCAAAATCCACCACATGAATTGGGATTTTAGTAAGACAGTGTCTACCTATTTTTATTCTTCCACTGAGGGGCATCTGGGCTGATTCCATTCCTTGGGTATGGCGAACAGTGCTGCAAGGAACATGGTTGTGCTGGTGGCTTTACCATCCCTCAGTTTTGTCATCTTTTGGGTAATTTCCCAGGAATGGAATTGCTGAATCATTTTACTCTCATCACTTTACTTGTATATATTTATGTGATTGTGTGCATACTGTCAGCCACACATGTATTTGTGCATCAGCACAGAAAGCTTTTACTGCTAAGCTGCAACAGTTTCAAAAGCAGGTTTCGTGTTTCACTTAGGGCTTTCATTTCTTATCAAATCCCCCAAAGAAAGTAGGATCTCAAGAGCGACTCAGGAAAAAAAAAACAAAACATGAGCAAACAAACCAACAGTATTGCTGTCTTTCCATATGGTATGTTTTAAGTTCCAGCGGGAATTTAGTAGAGGCTGGATTTCCTACAGATGTAGGAGATTTAAGCAACCTGTGTGACTCAACTTTATTTAGTGGAAGCTGCGTGCAATGGGGTTGAGAACGGATCCTACATCTGTGCCCCTTGAGTGAACAAATTCAAGAAGAGCATGAGAAAGGAAGTTATCCATTCAGGCAGGAATTAGGAGAGAGTAGATATACACCATATTAATTAGATTATAATAGCAAGAAAGCATGATACTTGAAAGTTTTTTATAATTTTAACTAGACCATTATTTGTGTAACAGGTATTTTGCAACACAGAGGGAAATATCAGGAAAATGTCTGATTTAAAACATCCTGTCTATGATAGATGCTTTATCAGAGATCAAGAAGAATAGGTATCTTCATTTTCTTGTATGGTTCCAGTTCTGGGCTTGAACTCTGGACCTGGGCACTGTCCCTGAGCTCTTTTCACTCAAGTCTGGTGCTTTACTGCTTGAGCCACAGCCCTACTTCCAGTTTTCCGGTGGTTCATTGGAGATCAGAGTCCCAAGGACTTTCCTGCCCAGGCTGGCTTTGAACTGTGATCCTCAGATCTCAGCCTCCTGAGTAGCGGGATGACAAGTGTGACCCACTGGCATGCTCCTTTCCTCTTTTGCTTTGACCCACAAAGATTCTTCACTGCAAGATTGTAATGGGAAAATCCCATATCGTTAAACACCTATGAAATATGTTTGACTCTTTTGGGGAATATCAGAGATATGCTACCCCCCACCCGCCCCATTTTCCTGTCTTCTGAGAAACAAGACAGAGCAAACCACTCATCTGAGATGCAGATTCTTGTATTTCCCTGAAAATGTGGCTGTGGATGTCATCGTGAGCAGGACTTTTATAGTATCATAAAAGTTCAGTGTCACTATAAATTGATGCTGTTGAAAATGTCGCCCTTAATGGTAGCTTCTACAAGGACGTATTTTTTTAAACGATGCTAAAACTTGAGGCAGCAACTTTTATTCGGTTAAAAATAAAAGTGAGATGACAGAATAAAAGCATGTCCCCTTCTAATTCCCACACCCCCACCACCACCCCGGAAATACTCAATGTGGTTGATTAATTTTGCAAAATCCTTGAGGTGTGTCAAGGTTTGATGGGTGCTGGAAAACCAGATCCGTCGAAATTAAGAAGCATAAAAGCAGGTTCATGTATTATTCAAATATAACAATTAATTGATGCATATAATGAATATTCCGTGGAAATGCATTTAACACAGACTTTTAATATCTGGTGGGGGGAGTCTTAATAGTATCAGCGTATAATGATACCCCCAGAGGGAATTCAGATAAACACAGATTCACATTGGCTTATTTTATATCAATATATTTCCACTCATCTTACCATCCAGGAAAATCCCAGTTAGGAAGCATATCGATTTGTGAAAAAGAAAATAAGCTTAGTCTGATTGTTCAAATCCACCAATTGATTTAGGAGGATTTTTCTTTTTTCTTCCCACTTGTAGCAAAAGGACTTGCCAAGATTGGATAATAAGTAGACTCAATAAAAGTTGTCTGCTTAGCCACTATAGAACAACCAAAGATGCGTCCATCTTAAAATCATTGTCCTTGTAAAAATAAAATAAAATAGAAGCTGCTAGAGAGTCAGACGTCTTGGCTTACTCCTATAATCCCAGCTCCTCCAGAGGCAGAAATTAGGAGGACTGTTGTCGTGAGGCCAATCCAGGCCACCTCTCCACCACCACTACCCCCAAAAAAGAAAGTTTATGTGAGTCAAATTTCTACCTTGACTGGACAAAATGGTACAGGCCTATCATCAAGCTACGTGGGAAAGTAGATTGGGGTACTATTGAATGGCCATAATGTAAAATGGTGTTTTAAAATAGTTAAACTAGAAACAAGACACTCGTGTAGGCAAAATACTTTAATTTTATCTTCTAATTAGTCTTCCCTTTAAAATTTATACATGTTCCATGCGTATTCATTATTTAACAATAGAGCACTGAGATACTTTATGTAATTTTATAGTGTCACATAAAGTAGGATTTTACGCGCTTTAATGTTTCATGGGAGCAAATTATTAACTGGTTTCATAAGATCTATTTCTTTTCTTTCTTCTTCTTCTTCTTTTTTTTTTTTAAATCCATCCAGGGCTGAAATTGAAGACCCTGGAGCAGACAGTGAGTTTCAACTGACTACAACTTGCCTTCTGGAGTTGATAGTTCTTTAGCCAAGGCTTAAACTGGAGAAACTCCTTCCTGTCTTCTGCGTGGTGGTTTTGGTTTTCTAGAAAACGGAGAAAGCAATCAAGTCTCCACATGGAAAATAGAAAAGAGGTTATAAGACTGCCTAAGGAGCTCAGAAAATGAATGTGTTATTGAGAGCGTGTACAAGTGTATTAAGTAAAATATGGTAGCGTCAAGGGAGAACTCCAATTGTGCTATTCCTTAGACAGGCAGAGTCAAAGGTCAGCAAAATCAAACACCAGGAAGCAGGGGTGGGGGAATGGGTCCAGGGGAGAGGGGTAAACGAATGGAGAGGAGAAGAGGGGGAGAAGGCAGGCCAGAATCATTTGGGATCCCCCAAGATGCAGAAGAGGAAGGGGTGGAGGAGAATGTGGAATGCATAGTGGTCATCAACCGCTTTGCCCGATGGCAGCTTCTCTATACAACTACTTAAGGATATTTTTAAAGAAAAAGAATTATTTAAAAAAAGTTGTAAAGAGCAGTTATAAGCGTCCAATGTTCGGTGGTTGATTTCTTTTCGAGAGTAGCGTTTGCTGTGTGAGAAACTAAAATTTTCCTCCCTTTCAGCACTCAGCCGTACAGGCTTCAATCAGAGATGTGAAGTGGTCAAGAATGGCTAATGATGGCTAATCACACACACACACACACACACACACACACACACACACACACACACACACACAGAGCTGAAGGGGTTGGGCAGCTGAGTTTCTAGCTGTACCAGAGTGACTCTGGTCTCACCGGGTGTAAGACTAGACACCTGTATCTTTGTCCCAGTACAACCACATCTTCTCCAGAGCCTTCACAGATTCTCAGGAGACTCTGTAATCCTTCCTAAGACTCCTTCATGAAAGGGGGTGACATGGTCCCCCCCAAAGAGACGTTACCCCCTCACCAGACGTAGGGCATGATGACAGGACTTGGGGACAATAACATCAAGAAAAATAAAAGCAAGCATGCCTTCTTCACAGGAGCCCCGGGCCTCCCTTTCCATTTCCCGACGTTGCCTTTCTGATTTCTCTTCTGGAACTTTCTGTCTTCCAGGATTTCCAGAGAACAACTCCCTCACTAAGGCCACAGGGAAGAGCACGGAACCCCAAATTCTGCAATCCCATGAAGTCCCGGAACACAGTCTCGCACCGCCATGGAGGGGGTCCAGCTGGTGCTTCTCCTCTTTTCT
>NW_027206446.1:385376-413269 GCF_024711535.1 Dipodomys merriami | reverse complement strand
ACAGAGACAGAGACAGACAGACAGAGACAGAGACAGACAGACAGAGACAGAGACAGAGAGACAGACAGACAGAGACAGAGACAGAGAGACAGACAGACAGACAGATAGACAGAGACAGAGACAGACAGACACACAGAGACACACAGAGAGACAGACAGACAGACAGAGACAGACAGGCATACAGAGAGACAGACAGACACAGAGAGAGAGAGAGAGACAGACAGACAGACAGACAGAGACAGACAGACGCGCGGACAGCGGGGCAGGCGCTGTCTCCCCCCCTCCCCCCCCCCCCCCCCCCCCCCCCCCCCGTCCGTGCGGTAATAACCGGTGACCTTTCCGGGGCTGGGGCTGCGTCTGGGAGGGAGGGGGAGGGAGGAGGGGGACGGGGAGGGGGAGGAGCCGCCGCGCTGGCGCAGCTCCTCGGGGCCGGCGGCGCGGAGCCGAGCGCGGGGCGCACCGAGCGAGCGGGGCGCACGGAGCGGGGCGCACGGAGCGGGGGCGCACGCGGGGCGCGCGGAGCCGACGGGGCGGACGGGACCGCGGCCCCCCGACACCTGTGGCTGCGATGCCGCCCGGCCACGCCTGACCGCGGGGACTGGACGGACGGACAGACGGACGGACGGACGGACGGGCCGGGCGGGCGGCGGGCGCCCCGGCAGACAATGCTCCTTCCTGACCTTCCCCAAGGAGAGGCGCCGCCGAGCCGCGGCCGGGCTTGCTGAGGCCTCGCGGGCCACACCACGGTGGAGTGCGCGGGCCCGGACACCCCCGGATCCCCCCCGGATCCCCCGACCCCCCGGACCCCATCCCCAAACCCCATCCCCGGACACCCCCGGACACCCCGGACCCCATCCCCAAACCCCATCCCCGGACACCCCCGGATCCCCCGACCCCCGGACCCCATCCCCAAAACCCCATCCCCGGACACCCCCGGATCCCCCCGGATCCCCCGACCCCATCCCCGGACACCCCCGGACACCCCGGACCCCATCCCCAGATCCCGTCCCCGGACACCCCCGGACACCCCTACCCCCGGACCCCATCCCCAAACCCCATACCCGGACACCCCTGAACACTCCCGGACACCCCGGCCCCGGACCCCATCCCCAAACCCCATCCCCGGACACCCCCGGACACCCCGGACCCCATCCCCAGATCCCGTCCCTGGACAACCACGAACCCGGATTCCTGGACCCCATCCCCGGACACCCCCGGACTCCATCCCCAGATCCCATCCCCGGACACCCCCGGATGCCCCCGGACACCCGGATCCCCCCCGACCCCATCCCCAGATCCCATCACCGGACACCCCCGGAACCCCAGGCCCCCGGATCCCCGGGACCGCCCCCCCCCGGACCCCATCCCCGGATCCCTCCCCCGGACACCCGGACACCATCCCCGGACCCCCAGACCCTGGATCCCCAGATCCCCGAATCCCATCCCCAGACCCCTATCCCGGTCCCCATCCCGGTCCCTGCGCACCCGCAACTTTCACCCGGGCTGCAGAAGCCACCGCGGACTCTGCATGGATAACGCGGGGGACGCGGGGAAGGAAGGAAGGAGGTAGGAAGCAGGGAAGGAGAGACAGAAGGAAGGAGGGAGGGAAGGAAGGAAGGAAGGAAGGAAGGAAGGAAGGAAGGAAGGAAGGAAGGAAGGAAGGAAACGAAGAAGGGAAGGAAGAAGGAAGGAAGGAAGGAGGAAGGAAGGAAGGAAGGAAGGAAGGAAGGAAGGAAGGAAGGAAGGAAGGAGGGAGGGAGGGAGGGAGGGAGGGGAGGAAGGAAGGACAGAGTTACAGAAGGTGTCAGTCAGCGCTCAGAGTTGGGCAGCACCTGTACCCTGACCCCCACCTCCCCCCACCTCCCAGCTACAGAGGGGCCCTGGCGGAGTGCGGGCCACTTGCACCCCCATTTGTAGGAAGGGAGCTCGGTCTTGGGGTGTGCTTCCCTCCCCATCCACCTGCCCCAGTTTGTGGAGAGTAGGTTGGGCTTTGAGCCTTCAAACTCTAAAATCTTCCCGTGCACTGGAAAGTGTGTGTGTGTGTGTGTGTGTCCCGAGGAGAGAGTGGGGTTCGGTCCCTAGAACCCAGTGCTCATTCAGAGTGGGGTTGCACCCCGTGTTTGAAATAATAAGCCCCTGGAGAGGGGCTGGTGTGGGGTGCAGACTCCCAAGTTGGGCTGGCGATCTTTATTTCCATGTTTTCATACTGAACGTGGTGTGCTATGCGGACGGGGCCCTGGTGACAGTTTAACCAACTCCATTCGTGTGTGTCCACACATCAGGATGTCACCCCTGACCAGGGCTGGCCTCCTAAAGTGGACACACACACACACACACACACACACACACACACACACACACGTGCATGTGAGTGTGGCCCTTGGAGAGGGGTAGATTGAGTACTGGCCAGTCCCATTGCCATCCTCCGGATGGCTTTTCCTTCTCCCTTTCTTGCCACTGCCCCGTCCGAGGGTACAGCCCCAGTTCAGACACTGCCAGAGCCAGGGGGTAGAGGGGGAAAACACAGAAATACACAACAAATAAATAGATAAGGAGAAAAAGTTTTGGTAAGATTCCCACGGGCCCAGCCCTGCAGGCTGGGTCCCTTACCAGAAAAAAACATCAACAAAAACAGAAACACCCTCCTCTTCCTCTGGGTACCACAAAAACCCCCTAAAAAAGCCCTGCCCCCCAAAAAAAATCCCAAACATGAACATTGGAATTATTTGCTGTCTTTTGGAAAACGTCTGCTACTTCTCCAAGCAGTGCATGTGTGTAGCTGTCATACAGCAGGGCTGAATTCTTTGCGGTAGTGCCAAAGACACAATCACACACCACACACACACACACACACAAAGGGGTCTCAGAGCAAAACTCTCACAAGAGATTCTTTGTTCGGGTGTATGTATATTTCTTGCGAGGATTCCCCCCCCTCTCCCCCACCCCCCCTCTCTCTCTCTTTATATTTTGCATGTGAACTGCATCAGAATTGAACTCAGTCTCGCAAATCTCTTGTTGGCCTTTAGCTAGTACTCCCTGCGCACTTTGCTACCATGGAAACTGTAATTAAACTGATAAGAGCTGAGCAATGTCGGTATCTCTCGGCTTTGCAGCTGCAGTGGAGAAAAAGGGAGAAATCAAATTGGTTCCCAGCTCCATGGTTCCAAAAAAAAAAAAGCAGGAGGAGGAGGAGGAGGAGGAGGAGGAGGTGGTGATGGGGTATGGAGTTGGAGCGACAGGCTCAGAGTTTAGCAGAGACCTTGGGGGACACAGATGACTCTGAACCCCTTTAGAAAGAAGACACTTGGAAAGGATGTTAGGGACCAGACCAGAAACAAACCACACTGGAAATCCAATAATCTGATTTATTTTTTTCTACCTCAGCCTGGGTGGAAGGGTAGTAGGAGGGGGTGAGGACAGCCCGGAGGGGGAAAACATCTTTTGTTTGGTACCTCTTGGCACAGATACCACCGTCTTGGCCAAATGGTTTCAATCTGTGGTGTTGCTCTGAGCTGCAGACCCGGGCTTTGAATTCTGCATCTTTCCTGAGCTGGCTTAAGTCTTTGCAATGCTTTATTTTATTGTCCTTTTCACATCTCTTCTCTTTCTAACCCCGGCTCCCCAATTGCCCCCCTCCCAAAGCTCCAGAGAGGGAAGTTTTAAATAATAATAATAATTAATAATAATAATCATGGAAGAAAAGAAAAAGAAGCTGTGGATCAGGGGAATGAGTGTGGTGTGTAAGTGTTCGGCCGGGCATCTCTGTGTCTCGGTGTCTTTTGGAACTGATTGTTCCCCGCCTGTGTGTCGTGGAGTTCGGGAGGACATTGTATGAACTGTCAAAGCTGAGCCCAGGCAGATGAATAGCACAGCACAAGGCGGAAAGAAAAAAAAATGGGTTCAATAGACCGTTAGCATGCACACAAAACCAGCCAGGCAATTAAAAGCTCACCAGAGTTGAAACGAAATGGTTTATACTGATTCCTGCATAGTGGGCTGCACATGCGATTATTTCCTCTCTCTCTTTAATTATGATTTCCCTTAAACTGTCAAATAATTCAGGATGGCAGGTGTCACACGCAAAGGGGGGGACATTTCTCCCAGAGCCATTTGCACACCAATCTAAAACTAGTTCTGAGCTCACACACACACACACACACACACCACGAGCCAGGGCTGAACAACTTGTGAGATTTGAGCGACCGCGTGTAACTCCAAGAGGAGAAACAGACCCCACAAAACCTGGGGATTTTGGGGTGGGGGGCAGCAGGGGGAAATCTCATTCACCACACGGGTAACTGACCAAACAGTTGTTACTCTTAAGATTGGGAACTTGACACGGGATGGAAAAGATTTCCTTTATATTTGTTTTTTTTTTTCTCCTCATCCGAAGAAACATTAGGGAAGTCCTCTACCGAACATTAAAATGATAATTAATAATAGTGAATCATCATCATCATCATCATCATAAATGCTGCGGTCTGGGATGTAAAATGTCAACCCCAAAGCCAACGCAAAATAGAAGAAGAGTTTCAGAGCTTAACCTGTGTCTAAAATGTCAATACCACCACCATAATAAGAAACCCCCCCCAAAAAAATTAGGGGAGGAGGTAAAGAGGGTACTGTTACTTGGTGCCCAAAGATTGGAACCCCTGTGTCTGATTTGACTAAAGGTTTGCACCTTTATAATAAAGTCCACCCAGGACTTTATTATGAACACACATGATATACATTAGCTACTACTATGAAAGATGTATATATATATATATATATATATATATATATATATATTTAAAATATGTGTATATATGTATATTTTATGTTTTTTCATCTTTTATCCTGATGATTTAAAAAAAAACGAATAGTGTGATTAATGAGATAATTAGAACGGTGAGTCTGAATCTCTCTCTAGATGCTTTCCAGTATCCAAAAAAAAAAATCCCCAAAATGTCATTTAGCAAAGCACCTAGGTCTGCAGCATTCTGTAATTAATGCAGGGAGAGGGTCCCCTCCTTTAGTAGAAGGTGCCAGAACAGGATAACTAGTCCTGATCAGAGAGAGGGGTGGGGAATGCATTTGATTTGTTGGAAGTCCTGGAGAGGGAGATAAAGCCGAGCTAGCAAGGTGGATGTTTACTCTCGGCCCTGTCTAGGTCCTTAGCGATTGGGACTAAGGAGGGTTAGCCTGGTCACCAGCCCTGGTAACCAGCCTCGGTTCCAATGACTGTCACCAAAGTTCAGCCTTATTGTAATTGGCTGTGCCCGGCACGGATTTTAGCGGTAGCTAGAGGAAAGGAGAGAGAGAGGTTCACTATTTCTGGAGAAATGGGCAAGAAATGCTCGCTGTCTCTTCAAACTCTTACACACACGCGCGCGCACGCACACACACACACGTATCTGGTGTTTGATTTATTTTTTTTTCCTTCTCCATCATCAGTTTACAAGTTGTTGTTGGTCTTGTGGTGAGGGGGGACTCCAAGAAGCAACCAAGTATCCCAGAAAGATCTGTGCCATTATTAGAACCCTGTGCTGGGTGCTCCGGCGATGTTTGAGGACTTGCTTCACGCTCCTGGGTGTTAGACGTGGGTGTTTAGAGATGAGGGAATTGGGGATCGATCTTGTCAGCTGTCCTGTGCAGTTATGAGTGTGATCAGTGATCTGATTATTTTATTTATTATTAGTTCGTGTTGCCTAAAGACGCAGCTCTGAGAGTTGAGCCAGCAATCCTTTCTCCTTTTATTCTGTCTTTTTGTGTTTTTTTAAGCCTGGTTGTTTGACCTCTAGAAAACAAGCAAGAGAGAATTCTTGAAGGTACAAAGATGTCAGTCGAGCTGTAAATCTCAGATTCCTTTATTTTCGGATGGAGATGCGGGTGTAGATCATGCAGTATTCTCCTAGGTCCTATAAAGCCGTATGTAGGATGGGAGAACTTAAGGTATACCAGGAGCTCTTTCCTCTTTCCCAAATGCAATACAGAAGTGCCGGCTTCTGTTGGCCCGTGGTATAGTCGCATGGTTCACGACAGACGTATTCCGTAGGTAGTTGGAGAATGAGTTACCGTGTCGGCTCCGATGAATGGTTGGGTTACACACGTACTTGGGTCATTTCCACACCCGATCGCCTTCACACACCCAGGCTGCGTGCATAGATAGAAACTTGCTCTTATCACTGGAGCTATATAATTCTTATATATGTGTGTGTGTGAATTTGCTATTTCACTATGGGTGTGACTTCATAGATAGATGAATACGTGTGTGCATTCACTCTGATCACCTGGGAACATGAATCCATTCTTATCCCTATGGAAGAGATGGCTTCGGGCATATACATGAATTTGCTCTTATATCTATGGTTCATATATGTGTGTGTGTGTGTGTGTGTGTGTGTGTGTGTGTGTGTGAATTTGCTGTATCACTATGTATATGACTTCATATATGTGAATTCACTGTTGTCACTGTAAATGACTTTATATTGATAAATTCATGATTATGACTGTATATATGACTTCATCTATATATAAATGACTTGACCTATATGAATTCACTATCAGCACTTTATGTGACCAGATATATATATATATATATATGTTAATGATGATCACTACATATATGTGATTTCAATATGTATGACTCCATAGGGATTTATATATGTGAATTCACTATTATCACTATAAATGTTTTCAGATATGTATATATTTGAATTCACTATTATGCATGTAAAGGACTATATATAGATGAATTCCTTATTATCACTATAAATGTTTTCACACATATATTTAAATTCCTCTTTACCCCTGCAAAGGACTATATATATGAATCCACTATGTAAATGACTTCATATAGATATACAAATTAGCTATTATCACTATATATATATATAAAACTTCACCTATATATCTATGAATCCATTATTGTCACTACCTATCTGACTTCATATATGTACAAATTCTTTATTAACACTCTACAGGCGTGTGTGTACATATATATATATATGAATTTACTATTATCATTGTACACATAGATGACTTCGTCGACTATGTGAGAAAGGCTTCATAAAACTTTGAGGCTCCTTGTATCTCCCACCTTTTTGTTTGTATTTCAGTGTGTGCCCTCTGTATGAAAAATAAATAAATAAAAGGGAAGAGGGAGGGAGGGAGGGAGGGGGGAAGGGAGGGGAGGGAGGGAGGGAGGCAATCTCCATGTGCTTAGGGAAAGGCAGTGTTGAATATGTAACTGTCTGTCTCCTAATCTCAGCTCTTCTCTCTCTCTCTCTCTCTCTCTCTCTCTCTCTCTCTCTCTCTCTCTCTCTCTCTCTCTCTCTCTCTCTCTCTCTCTCTCTCTGTCTCTCTCTCTCTCTCTGTCTCTCTCTCTCTCAGGTATACAAATGCTCTCGGTCCAGCCAGACACCAAGCCGAAAGGTTGTGCTGGCTGCAATCGTAAGATCAAGGACAGGTACCTCCTGAAAGCGCTGGACAAGTACTGGCATGAGGACTGTCTGAAGTGCGCGTGCTGTGACTGCCGGCTGGGCGAGGTGGGCTCCACGCTCTACACCAAGGCCAACCTCATCCTCTGCCGCCGGGACTATCTCAGGTAGGCGCCGCGCTGGCCCACCTCTCGGGGATGGGGGCCTCCCGTGGGGCTGTGGCTGCGGGCTTTTCTTCTTGAGAATTCATCTGTCTCGGATCAGATCGTGCGTGCGTGGGCTGGGGTTGGATTGCGTTCACTGCCACAAGGGTATGTTGCTGAAAACAACAACAACAATAATAATCATCATGAATGCTCACCTGTCAGTGTCCGGGTTAGGAAATCGCTGCTGAAGCGTTGCTTTCTGAGGGGTCTGTAGCTTTTCCCGCTCCACCAGCAGTTTCTTCCCATAGAAAGTTCCAGTGGGGGGGGAGAGGGGAGGGTCAAGGCTGGCTAAAGCAATCTGCATGGGTGTATTTATTACTGCCACGGCTATTATTGTTATGAATTAGGGTATAAGCTGGAGGAGAGCCTGCAGGAAACAGAAAGGAGTTGAGGGGGCTGGTGAAGCGTTGTGTAAACTCTTGGCGTTCAGGAAAATCCCTAAACTGATGGTCTGATGTTCTTCTAACATTGTGCTGTAGCCTTTCCATTCGGCTGAAGGAAGTCACATTTATTTCATTATTACTAATAATTATGATCATGATAATTATTATAATGTGTGTGTGTGTGTGTGTGTGTGTGTGTGTGTGTGTGTGTGTGTGTGTCCTGGGGCTTGAACTCCGGGCCTGGGCACTATCCCTGAGCTTCGATTGCCCAAGTCTGGTGCTCTACCACTTGAGCCAGAACACCACTTCTGGCTTTTTTGCTGGTTTGTTGGAGGCGAGGGTCTTGTGAACTTTCCCGCCCAGGGCTGGCTTTGAACCGCGATCCTCTAGATCTCGGCCTCCTGGGAAAGCTGGGGGTAATAGGCGTGAGCCATCAGCTCTTAACTACTCTTGGTGAATATATTTAGTATACGGTTTGGAAAGGAAGAAGAAGAAGAAGAAAATAAAACCAAACTCCTTCCCACCCCCCCATCCCCGGCACCAAAGACCCTCAACATGGTCCCCCACCTTCCACCCAGAGACCCCCCCCCCACCAAACAGAGAAGGGAGTTTGCGTCTCAGGGAAACTTTTTCCCCCTCGACTGCTTTCGACTGCAAATGACTTATATTAATAAAGTGGGATCTATCAAATTAGAGCGATGATATATGGCAACATTTGGGATTTCATATTTGATACGATTAATCATGCTTCGACGCTGACATCGGGCTATTTATTTGGAACGTTTCCCTCCCTCCCTCCCTCCCTCCCCCCACATATAACACAAAACTGATCAATCAACAATAACTCCCTTAATTATCTTAGTCATCTGGGGGGGGGGATTTGACTTTGATTTTCTTAGTCTTTATAAGGTTTTTTTTTAAGGTCAGATATATGTATATATATATATATATACATATACATACATCTATATACTATATATACATATATGTACATATGTATACATATATAGTGTATGTATATGTATACATATATATATTTTTTTTTTGATGAATGGGAGTTGTAAGGGTGGGTTCAGTTCTGTGTCTGTCCTCAAACTTTGTCCCTTCTAGTTAGAACTTCCATCTGGACACGTGGAATTACACACACACACACACACACACACACACACACACACACACACACACACACGATTTTTGTTGTTGCTGTTTTCCACGATGGAATGATGCATTTTGGGTTTTTTTTTGAGGGGTGACCCCTTTTGACGATTGCACATACTACTTTAAAAAAATAAAAATAAAAGCCAACCTTTTCTCAGGGGAAATTCCATTGCCGGTCCAAACGAGGTGTGTGGGCAATCCTGGCTCGGTGAAAGGGTTTTAATAACTAACAACAACAACAAAAAAAAGACACATTCCCCCTCCTCCTCCTACTCCACCCCTGAAGTAAATGTTAGAAGAAACTGCTGGAAATCACTAGATTTTTTTATACATAATTACCTATGAAACACCTGTGCAAAATGAGAAAAGCTTATGTGTATCAGTGTAATAACACTCAGAGAAAGTCATCTTGGATTTGTTTCTGTTTTAGTTTATTGTTCCTCATGGTAGTAAATACGAATCATATTAACCTGGTTTTGGGCACGTAAGGGTTTTGGTTAAAGAGAGTTAATGCAAATAGTTTGGGATGAGAAATAATTCCTCCTCCTCCTCCTCCTCCTCCTCCTCTTCCACCTCCTCCTCCTCCTCTTCCTCCTCCTCCTCTTCCTCCTCCTCCTCCTCCTCTTCTTCTTCCTCCTCCTCCTCTTCTTCTTCTCTTCCTGCCTCTTTCAAACAGGATCCATTAGTTTTTCTACGATCACCCAGACTCCAACTTTTACAGCTAGTTACCTAATGACAGGCATTTCCCATTCTGGTTTTTGATCTCCGATATCCTGTGTCCCCCCAGATGAACATTGTCTGTTGTTGTGCTAACAGCCTAAAGCTGATGCACATTTCCACATCACTTGTGTGTGAAATAAAAACACACACCCAGCCGAGGGCTGGCAGAGACACCGATGTGGAATTTCTTCGCGTGTAGAAAATACAGATCTCAAGGTAATTACATTAGATGTTCGAGCATGGAGAGGTGTCTGTGAGTGGAAAATTCCAGGAGTCTCATTCTGTACTTGAAGTCAACAAATACGATCGGATTTATTTATAAGTTAATTTCTTTGATCACGCACGGTCGTTCTAAAATATTTATTCAACGTCTGCTGGGGGAGAGATACCATTCTCAATAATGAATGGAGTTAGCCAAGGAGAGAAAGATGTCACGTAGCAATGATACTAAGTGATCATGGCCCCCCATCACCACCCCCAAATATAGTTCACTTTGAGAAATGTGAATAAAAAGATGATAGGTAGTCAGAGTTTTAAAAGAAAGATGTTTTAGGCTGCTGGGAGTTTAATGATAGAAGGATCTGTCATTCGATCTGGGAACAAATCGGTCTTTGACTGCCTGAGCTTCAGGTAGAATTTTTTTTTTATTCCCTAATTTAGCATATTGATTTTAATCTTATTTTTTGAATGTGTGTGTGTGTTGCATAGCTAGTGTTTCGCTATTTAAATTCTATTAAGTGCTATTTTATTTTGTGCTGGTTTCCGTCCTGTGGCTATTATAGAATCTCTTAGGGATTATCAAACAAGCCGTTAATAAGCTATAGATTTGTATTTCTCCCTGTGAATCACCTGAACAAGAAGAGGAAAAATGATAAGGGAAATAAAAAGCATCCCTTCCACTAAGATATTAGTGGCTGTTATAACTCTGGCTCAGCTACATATTCACAGAAGATGGAAATGATTTTTTCCCAGTGATATTTAACATCCTAAAAGACATTTTCATCCCCTCCCCAAAAAAAGATAATTAAAAAAAAGAACACTTAGAGTTTTGAGCAATGTTTCCAAAGATCTGTGCTTTATTGTCTATTACTTTGAGGATGTTGTGATATTTTTCTATTGTCCATTGTGATATTGTTTGTGTGGTCGAAGGCTGCAAAGTCTCGTGATATGTCACAAGCCACGGCTTTGATGGAGTTCTACGTGTTCTATGGAGACATTTAAAAGCCATAGGAAAAGAGGAAAAATAGAGACCGCATAATCTCCCGAAGTGATAGCTGTTACCATTGATTTCAGTGTTTTCTTCTTCTTTTTAATTGCTTCGGCCCACAATTAGCTAATGCAGATGACAGGAAGGAAGCAATGGGGGTAGTGTATACAGAGTTTCCAATATTCTAGGATAATTAATGCCCTTCTGTCCATAACGGGTCTGGTGCCATTTCTTTTATTTGGCAGTGGAAGGTAAAAGAAAAAAAAATGTGGATTTTCTTGTCAGACAAGATTTACCCAGAGACAGGTTTATTTCTTAAAGAAAGACATGGAGTGACTTTTTTAAACTTCCTCTCTTAAGAATACTGACCCACCTGGTGTGATCCCTCGGCTCATGAGCATTTATATAATCAAGACCCAGCAAAGTCTGTTGACACTATGTCTTCTGCTTTTACATAAGTCTTGGTGACTGATGTGTCTGTTGCTTTTGTGACGCTTGATCACCAGCTAAACTTCAGAGCTGGAAGCTGATCGTGTTTATAGTAGTTAAAGTGGACGAGCCATGATTGGATTCATCAAGTGGGAATGTGGAGTCTACCTGGTATCAGAAGGATTCCCTTGGTTACCACATTTATTTCGGAGTCTGCGCATCAAGTAGTGAACTCATCATCCGAGTTTGATCATTAAGACGTTGTATACAAGGGTCCGCCCAGACCGAACAGGAATATTCGTGTTTGCATTCCTTGGCAAATCGGAAGCAGTGGAGGAGATCTGGAACTTTCTATGATGAAGTTTTACTGGGGGTGGCGGGGGGGGTAATTTGGGGTGTTTTTACTTGCTGGTATTTTATGTTCGCGTCCTGTCGATTTGGTTGAAGGCTGCGGTGTCTTGAGGTGTATTTTCTGCAGCGAACTGGGTGGAGGTTGACAAGTTGGCCTGTCTCAGAATGGTGTCTTGTCAGATGGGTTGGTTGTGTTCTTGGTTTGGGTTGGGTTTTCTTTGTTTTGGGAGGGGGTCGGGGGGGTTGGTTTTGGTTTTCTGACTGCCCACATGACAGCCACTTCTAGAATGAGAAGCTATAAAAAAAATCAAAGTGGGGGACAGGACTCCAATCTCCCTAAAATGATTTGAGGCCTAGCTCTGGAAACTGTAGCTTTCATCCACTTTAAGATAATAATACAATAACTCTAAAAGAGAGAAGTAAAATAAAGTGCCACCCTAGAGCACCCCTCCCCCCAAAATCCAGCCCATAACTTTAGTTCCGTGCTGCTGATCAAACCTGGCGCTCCCCTGATTTTGATGGGGGGAGGTAAATTTAGATTGGGGTCCAGTGACATCCCCAAAAGCAAATAAGAACCTGTGGTGAACGTTGCTTCACCCAGCCATTCCAGCACACTTTCCTGCTTGTTCACATGAAGTCGAGTATTAATTCTTTTTCCTCCTTCATAAGGATGGTTTGGGAGACTAGACATTTGGGGAGATTTTTTTTTTTCCTGGGAAACCACGAGTTATTATGACTTGACAGATCACTTTTTATTCTTCTCGATTGTGAAAAGTGTAAGATCTACGGTGAATTGTCTTATCCACACACACGTGTTGTTTTTTTACTCTTCTCTCTCTCTGCAAAGTTGCATGAGGAGCTTTTATTTCTTAACATACTTGACTGTGGTCGTGGTTTTTGTCATGGTTAAATGTCTCATTTAATCTTAGGAGAAGGAAATATTTTGACCCACTAGCACCCCAGGATGCTGGGATCTATTGGGGAGATACAGCGTGCTATTAGAGCCCTTGAAAATGATCTTATTTATAGCTTTATGGAAAGTTGCGCTTTTAATTCCCTCTTCTCCTTCATCATTGAAAAGCATTACTGAGTTCTATTTTGGCTGTTTCCAACTATATACTCCTTATGAAGCGTTCCAAATCGGTAGGAATCATTTGCGTGGTATAATTGCTTTACAAACGTCCGTGTTCTTGGGCAGTGCAAGCGAATAAACAAACTAGAATTAAAGCAGACTTCTGGATTAAGAACATTTCATCCCCTGTAGAATCCCTCTTTTCATTTGCAACTGTATCAAGAATATCTTTCTCTCCTTAATTCTGTGATACAGCCGTTGCAAATGACTGATGAGGTGCATCATCATCATCATCATTAATAATAATAATAACTAATGCTTTTAGTTTTGTTGCTGTCTGGAAACAGAAATACTAGCACTTCCCTAGGAATATTAAAAATATTTCCCTATTGCTTCTGTACCTCCGTTGTTTGTTGTTTTTCAATCTCCCCCTAATGCATTTAATACTTCAGGGGGACAGTTTGGAGTTGGATAAGTTAGATCACACCTGACTTAGCAGAAAAAGAAAATTCTGTGTCTACAAGTATATTTAGGATTAAACGCATCTGAGAAATTGCTTACTTTTGAGCTTTATAAATACACGGGATTCTGGGAACGATCCGTGATGTTTGATTGCTCTTAGAAAAATATCAAAGCCAGCCAGAATTTCATTTACCAGCTCGCCATTAGCTTCCATTAAACCACTAATAATACATTTTTAGGGCTGTGTTTTGACTGCGCGAACATAATTTATTAAGGAACCTCCTTTGAAACTATGCTGATACTAGTAATTTGGTAAATGGCTTTGATGAGCACATACTCACGAGACGTAGTAGGTCATCCGGTTTTCCATCTCTACAGAAAATCAAATCTCCTCCTGGATGCCTGGCCGCATGCCTGCCATCCAGCTACTCAGGAGGCTGAGGGCTGAGGATCACGGTTCGAGGCCGGGTCAGGAAAGTCCGTGAGACTCTGATCTCCAATGAACCATCAAAAACCCAAAGGAGAAGTAGAGCTGTGGCTCATGTGGTAGAGCACCAGCCTGAAGCAAAAAGAAGCTCAGGGATAGTGCGCAGGCCCCGAGTTCAAGCCCCAGGACTCTCTCTCTCTCTCTCTCTCTCTCTCTCTCTCTCTCTCTCTCTCTCTCTCTCTCTCTCGCTCTCTCTCTCTCTCTCTCTCTCTCACACACACACACACACACACACACACACACACACTTAAATATCCTAATAGAAGAATTACACTAACCATTGCATTCCCCCCCCCCCCCGACATTATTTTGTGACTCATGAAAAGTCTTATTTTCCCATTTTGCCTGAAAGCATTTTTCTAACATCCTGGTAACATGCCTGATGGTACCCAGAATGAGGTAGGTGCTGATATTGTTTTCCCCTTTCACCAATAAATATCCAAGTAAAAGGAATAAGAAAAACATAGCAGAACTCTGCACCACAGGATTCCAATGGATTCCAATGACGTTGTCTTCCGTGGCCAACTTAACTGACTCTCCATGTTACACACCGGACACAGATCTGTGGCTACATATTCTCCACCAGTGGAAAAGACATGATTTCTTCCATGAAAACGTGTCTCCCTATGAATGTGGTTTTCAAACATCCGATCTACTTCTCAAGGGAGTTTTCATGTCCTCTTGGCCAGTTTTCGTTCTACTCTTGTAACATTTCTATTCTGAATAGATCCATCGCTTTCTAAGGTGTTTACAGGCGTTAAAGCCCATTGCCCTGGACCATTTTTTATCTTTTTATTAATTTATTTTTTTAGTTTCTGAGCCCCTCACAGCTGAAGTTCTTCTCAGCAATGTTGGTGTTTGTTTTAAATCTTTTCTTCCTGAATTCCTTTGCTCTCTAGCTTTACTTCTTTATTTTGTTTTTAAAGTGATGGCAAATCATTTAGCTGTAGGTTCACCTGGTATAAAATAAGAAGAAAGAAAGAAAGAAAGAAAGAAAGAAAGAAAGAAAGAAAGAAAGAAAGAAAGAAGAGAAAGAAAGAAAGAAAGAAAGACAGAAAGAAAGACAGAAAGAAAGAAAGAAAGAAAGAAGAAAGAAAGAGAAAGAAAGAAAGGAAAGAAAGGAAGGAAGGAAGGAAAGGAAGGAAGGAAGGAAGGAAGGAAGGAAGAGGAAAGAGAAGGAAGGAAGGAAGGAAGGAGAAGAAAGAAAGAAAGAAAGAAAGAAAGAAGAAAAAGGAAGGAAGGAAGGAAGGAAGGAAGGAAGGAAGAAGAAAGAAAGAGAAAGGAAGAAGGAGGAAGGAAGGAGGAAGGAAGGAAGGAAGGAAGGAAGGAAGGAAGGAAGGAAGGAAGGAAGCAAGCAAGCAAGCACAAGCAAGCAAGCAAGCAAGCAAGCAAGGAAGAGAAAAATAAAATCACACCCTGGATAAATAATCATCTTACAACGGTCAGGTCCTTGATTTTAAAGTTGGGAAATTCACGCATTCAGTTAGGCCCTCATCAGAATGTGTTATTTGGATTCAGTTTAATACTAAAAACTCTCCACTGGCCAGGTCAGGGAAAACCCATCCTATGAATAAGAACTGAACATTGCTCGTCCATTCACTGCTAAAACTTGCGCCACGGTTCTACCTCTATTTCCTTTATGTTCACGGTGTTTTGTGTTTTACACGATTGTCTTTGATGCTGTGCACACGGGATTTCAGTTTGTGGAGACCATGCGCCCTGATCAATCCAGGCCCTCCCCCTTCCCATCTTTCTCCCCCCCATTTTCTCTCCCCCCACAGGTGTGCGGTTCTATTATTTTATTTTATTGCCAGGGCCTGGACTTGAACTCAGGGCCTAGGTGCTGTCCCTGAGTTTCCTTTTGCTCCGGGGTAGCACTCGACCACTCAAAGTGCTTGGTACTGAAGTTGGAACTTGGGGACTGGCAGGTATTTTACTACTTCAGCCACGCTCCTCCAGATGTTTTGCTTGTGATTCTTTTTGGATCGAATCATTCCTTCAGGCTGAGGGCTTCCCAGACCACGATCCTCCTGTTTTTACAATACCAGTGCGGCTGGCATTGTCCACACAGACAGACGCTCTTGCCCAACTGCCGTCTTGGTTCAGGTGACGTCTATCTCCGGGGAAACTCGGTTCCCTGGCCATCCTTGAACTCTGATTCCCAAACCTCTAGAGTCTAGAGTAACCTGTCTTACAAGCGTGAGCTACAGAGCCCAGACTGCTTCCTTAAACGTTCAGGGAGGGTCTCCTATTTTTGTGCTCGAGGTGTGGCATCAGATGGACATCTGCCCCCCACCACACCTCCTCGAATACTTGCTCCTTTTTGCACAGCAGGGATTACAGGAGTGTGATGCCACACCCAACCTTCTAGGCGGCAGGTGGAGTATAATAGCCAAGTCTCCAGGGTGCTGTAAGGACAGAGCTAAGTACCCCCAGCAGTCTCCACACGCCGGCGGCTCGCTCATCTTGGGCAAGTGGCCCTGTCAAGAAGATGAGGTGGGGAGAAAATTACACATAAAAAGCACAATCAAGGACGCGCTGAAGATGAGGTCGCAGTGATTAATAATCAAGCCTGCGGAAGGCTACTTGTATAATAAGATCTTCTTGCCAGCTTTTCATCCGAGAAGAAGACAGATGGGGAAAATAACTGAGTGAAATCAGGCCATGGGAGCAAAGAAATATTTCTTCCTTTTTTAATTTCCTTTTTTTTTTCTGATGCTGGTCCTAGGACTCAAACTCAGGGCCTGGGCGCTGTCCCTGAGCTCTTTCACTCCAGGCCGGTGCTCTACCACTGAGCCACAGCTCCACTTCTGGTTTTCCTGGTGGTTCATGGGAGATGAGAGTCTCACAGACTTTCCTTCCCAGGCTGGCCTTGAACCCGTGATCCTCAGACCTCAGCCTCCTGAGTAGCTGGGATGGCAGGCGTGAGCCACAGCGCCCGGCCCTATCATACACTTTTTTTAAAAGTTATTTAAACAATGTCTTAAAAGCTAAGGTAGGAAATAAACGGAAATAGAAATGCTCATCATTGTTAAGCGTCCTTGGGACATTTTTTGTTAACCCCCTCCTGCCCCGTTTCCCCTCCGCCAGGTTTTGAACACACGATCTCTTAGTGGGTTTTCTCCGTCTTGACTGAGAGTCGTTTGAGGACAACACTTGTGAAGAAAATGGGGTAAAGGGGTTACCGGAGAAAGATGTGACAGTCGTTTAGAAAAAAAAGAAAGTCGGGTGCCGGTGGCTCCCGCCTGTCATCCCAGCTACTCAGGAGGCTGAGATCTGAGAATCACAAGTTCAAAGCCAGACCGAGCAGGAAAGTCCATGAGACTCTGATCTCCCATGAACCAGCAAAAAGCCAGAAGTGGCGCTGTGGCTCAAGTGGTAGAGCACCAGCCTGGAGTGAAAGAGCTCAGGGACAGCGCCCAGGCCCTGAGTTCAAGTCCCAGGACTGACCAAAAAAAAAAAAAAAGACAAAAATGCACTTCTGACCAACCAGGCGTGCAGATGATAGACTCCATCACTAAAAACTCAATCAATCAAAATAAAAAAGATGAAATAAAATGATACCCAGACAGAAATACAGCTTAAGAAAATGTACCACCAACAGGTCAGCTTCTATTAAAAGAGTCCAAAGCCAAGGGCCAGAGTTTGACTTTAAAATAGGCACTGTGCATAGTTGCAGGTGAAGTAGAGAGAGAGAGAGACAGACAGAGAGACAGAGACAGAGAGACAGAGACAGAGACAGAGACAGAGACAGAGAGACAGACAAAGAGGACAGAGAGAGAGACAGAGAGACAGAGAGAGAGACAGGGAGAGACAGAGAGACAGAGACAGAGACAGAAACAGAGACAGAGACAGAAGGAGGGAGGGAAGGATGGAGGGAAGGAGGGGACAAAAATCAAACTTGCCATCTGTAGAAAATTAACGAACGCAACAGTCCACTAAGATCGTGTTGGCAGAGATTTGTTGGAGTGAATGGAGCACGTTCAGGAAGGTTCCAGAATCGTTAAACAGTTAACTTCCCAATTAGAAAAAAGAAAAACGGACAGACACGACTTCCAGACTGTTGCTAGGAATTTGGGGGGTTGAAGCGCATGGGCTGGGGTTGGAGTCCAGGCTGGGTGGAGAACCATGGGGGGGGTCCGTGACGTAGCTTGGAGGCCTAGGAGAGGCATGGAATGTTCTGGTGAAGGAAGAGGAAAGGGGTGTGCACTTTTCCAGGGGTCCCAGGACCATGGGGAGGAAGGGGTCCCCTCGTGGACACACATCCTCTGGTCATGTGGCGAGCACAATTTCATCCAATGTCAGCTCCTCTAGACAACGACTTAAAGACAACAATAATGATGATGATGATGATGATGGTGATGATGATGATGATGATGATGATGATGATGATGATGATGGTGATGATGATGGCGATGATGATGATGGCGATGATGATGGTGATGGCGATGGTGATGATGATGATGGTGATGATGATGATGGTGGTGATGATGATGATGGTGATGATGATGGTGATGATGATGATGGTGGTGGTGGTGATGATGATGATGGTGGTGGTGGTGGTGGTGATGATGATGATGATGATGATGATGGTGATGATGATGATGGCAATTATGATGATGATGATGGCGGTGATGGTGATGATGATGGTGATGATGGTGATGATGATGATGGTGATGATGATGATAGATTGCAGGTGCATTCCGGAATTTAACAGGTCTGATTCTGGCAAGATGGTACAAGAGATTTTCCTTACCCGTTCCATTGGTGCAAACGTGCGGATGCCGGTGGGGAAGAGCTGGCCATGGTCCCCAGCGCACGCCTCTCCCGTACCTGTCTTAAAGCAGCCGAGGTTAAGCGGGTGTGCTGATAGCTTGGCGGTGTCAGGCCAATAGCGCCTTGGCACTCTGTGTCCTAAAGCAGAGATTTTACAGTCTGCGCTGCGTGTCCATTCTTTGTGCCGTTGTTTGTTTGTCTGTCTCAATGTCAGCTGGGGGGAAAAAACAGTATTTATAGCAGGTTACGGGGAAGGGAGGGGAATGGATACTCAACCAGTTCCTCTGAGAGTTTTACTTTGATCTTTTGGCCCCACTGTAGGGAGCTGTATTATTATTATTATTATTATTATTATTATTATTATTTGTTGTTGTTGTTGTTGTTGTTGTTGTTGTTGTTGTTGTTTGAGCTGGCTCTCTCTTCACTAGGCCTTCCAGATTTTTCCCATGGAATTTGTGCCTCAGGGGGTTTCATCCTTAGCCCCGCACAGCTTCAGATCGTAACTTGAACTCACGACGTCCAGTGATTCAAGGAAGCCGTGTTTTTTGCCTTGCTAAACAGGGTCACACAATATCCCACCAATCCCCCCCACTGGTGACGATTTCATCAGGACCTTAATAGAAAAAGAAAAAAGGAAAAAAAATCCCTGGGATGCAAACGGATTAAATCGTGTTTTGAACGTGTGGGTCTCCCATTTGTTTCGTGTTTCCCTTTTTCCTTGGCCTCCCAGGGAGCTCAGACCGAGGTTGCTTTGTAATCACCGGGCAGGGGGCCTGTGGGGTGCTCCTAGAGTTGCCGAAGTTTTGTTAAGGTTTTACCAACACTTCTTTTATTTATTTTGATTCTGGCATCTATCTAGCAGCGTTTCTTTCTATCCACCGAGTGTGATTTCCAAGTCCCGGTAAAGAGATAAAGACCTCAACAGTGTGGGGGAAGATGGAGGTGAAGGCTCAGGAGGTCTCCATGATTGAATGTCTCTGCTTGGTAATAAATGTGCGGCCCCCGCCGCCCCCCCCCCATGAAAATCTAGACATTGGGTATTTGCTTCTAGACATTTGGGTATTGTCTTGCCGTAATTCTAGCAGACTCCTGTGGAATCACGCCCTGCATTATTGAACCTCATTGATCAGACTGAATATCAGCTCCTCAATCCATAGTCCTCTCGACAGACAGACAGACAGACAGACAGACAGACAGACAGACAGACAGACAGACAGACAGACAGATAGATCAGTAGGTAAACTAGATAGACAGGTAGGCAGATAGATAGATAGATAGATGGATGGATAGATAGATAGATGGATGGATGGATGGATGGATGGATGGATGGATGGATAGATGGATGGATGGATGGATGGATGGATGGATAGATAGATAGATAGATAGATAGATAGATAGATAGATAGATAGATAGATAGATAGATAGATAGATAGATAGATAGATAGATAGATAGATAGACTAGATAGACAGGTAGACTGGTAGACAGGTAGACAGACAAGTAGATGGACAGACGGACGGACGGATGGACAGACAGATAGATAAATAGATAGACAGACAGATAGGATAGATAGACAGGTAGACAGATACACAGATACACAGATAGACAGACAGACAGACAGATACACCTGTCATCCCAGCTACTCAGGAGGCTGAGATCTGAGGATCATGGTTCAAAGCCAGCCCAGGCCGGAAAGTCTATGAGACTCTGATCTCCAGAACACCAGAGATGGAGCTGTGGCTCAAGTGGTAGAGCACCAGCCTTGAGCACAAAAGCTCAGGGTCAGCACCCAGGTCCTGAGTTCAAGCCCCAGGACCAGCCCAAAATAATAATAATCATTATTGCAATCATTTATTACCATCTGATTCTAAATATAATTACAATGTAATTATAATCGATTTATTACGATCATGAGCATAATATTATATCACGTGTCATTATTGTGAATACAGTGTTCTGTATGACTTCTGAAGACACTCCTTCTGTCCCTGCCGGGGACATTAAAGTCGGTGTAGCAGTGGATGGCGCTTCCCGACTCTGCCCCGCTGTGATCTATTTGTGTGTTCCTCGCCTGCCCTTTGGTCTCTGGTGCCCTGTAATGTGAATCTGCAGTCGGATTCCCCGGCGACCACGCCGCCTGGTGTCATTAAATGACAAGTGATCATTTTCTAACTCAGTAATTTAATTACCGGTTAGACACCTCTTGTATAGGTCGGTTGCTGATTTCTGCATTCATTAGCTGGGGCTTTCCTTTTGAAGTGAAGAAATTCTCGGTTTCCTGGAAATGGCTATGCCTATTTTGAAAGCAAGATTAATCAAACAATGTGTGTGTGTTGCCAGATGTGTCTGATGGGGTGGGTCAGAGAGAACTTCTGAAGGCCAGAGAAGAAGCCTCCTCCTCCCTCCTCCTCCTCCCCCCCCCCCTACGATGTCAGATTCCAATGACGTAGAGAAAGTCTGTGAGTCTCTGATCTCCAATGAACCCCCAGACAACCAGGAGTGGAGATCAAGTGGTAGAGCGCCCGCCTTGAGCTGAAGAGCTGAGGGACAGCACCCAGGCCCTGAGTTCAAGTCCCACAACAGAGATTAAAAAAATAAATAAGAGTCTCAGGGACTTTCCGGCCCAGGCTGGCCTCCAACCACGATCCTCAGATCTCAACCTCCGGAGTCGTTGGGATGACAGGCGGGAGCCACCAGCGCCCAGCTTTTCTGGAATACAACCTGGTCAGTCCGGGACTTGTCAGCCTGGGAGTTTTGTAGCATCGCGGGGACATTTGCTTCTCCTCTGTAGATTCACATTCTCCAAAACTAAAGAAATGAATAAATACATAAAGATCAGATTCTTCTAGAAGAAAAAAACGAAGGAGAAAAAGTAGGGACACTCAGAGCCATGCTCGGTGGTCTTGGTCTCTTCAAAAGAGCCAAGTTGTTAAAAGCTGGTCTCCCTCGTCATCGTGTGTGTCCAGAGGAATGCACTGCACTTAATGCTAGGAGGAGAGACCATTTTGTTCTCCATTTCTGGAAATATCCCTGTGGAAGTTGGTGACCTTTGCAGTCCGTGCTTTTTTAGAAACGAGACTCCAGGGGATACTTGGGCTGGAAAAGATCACCTCTTTGCCGAGATATCGTCTGTCAGGAGTGTGTAGACGGGTCTCGGAGTAGACAGCAACCCTGTCCTGAGCATAAGAGACTTTTTAAAAAACGACCGTTGCTCTGACTTCTAGAAGAGTCTTTAATCATGTATATAACTCTGAGTGATTTCTGTGAATGCATTCCCGAGGCAAAGCACCGTGTTCCTTATTGCAGTGTTTTATTAAGTATATAATAATTATTATTTTTCCTTTTTTGGGAAGGTGGGCATTGGTCCTAGGGCTTGAACTTTGCGGCCTGGGCGCTGTCCCTGAGCTTCTTTTTGCTCAAGGCTGGCTGGTGCTCTACCACTTGAACCACAGCACCACTAAGGGGTTTCTGGTGGTTTCTGGGAGAGAAGAGTCCCACAGACTTTCCTGTCCCGGGCTGGTTTTGAACCAGGATCCTCAGATCTCAGCCTCCTGAGTCACTGGGACGACAGGTGTGAGCCACCAGATAGAATCACCGAAGCTAAGCCATTCTGTAGTTCACTGGGCCAAGGTTACAACAAGCCCTTGGTCTCCAGACCCTTCTTGGAAACTCTCTCCATAGCAACCAGGGCTGATCTCTTCTTACCGTGATTTCACGAAGTCTTCCTAAGTAAGTTGAGTTCTTTACGAAAAAAAAAATCACATTTTTTTCCTAACCAGGGGGCAGATATACTCTTTATTACCTGTATTCTGGGAAGTGGAGATGTGGCTCATGTGGTAGAGCACTAGGCCCGAGCACAGAGAAACGCTCAGAGACAGCAACCAGGCCATGAGTTCAAGCCCCAGGACCGACCAAAACAAACTCTTATTCTGTGTGCTGTCTATTGCATTTATATACAACTACTCTATCTTCTCCCTCATTCCTCCTCCCTTCTACAGTCCTGTTATCTGCCAGGATTTCAAGTTGATATTCCATACAGTAACTCTTTGCAATCAGACAAATGGGCATGAAAACAAAGAAAAAAATGCGTGTTCCTTCTAGAACATTCCACACACACCTAGAAGAAATGTTTGGGTTTGGTTTGGTTTTTCCTCCATTTCATTCATCTGCTCAGTCAGTGATACACCAGGACCTCTTATACCCCAAACAACATTCTTCTCGTTTTCTAGAAGGTTCTTTGGACCCCCTCACGGCGGTCCATGTATGTAGGTTATGCAGATGGGGTATAGTTATACTAATAAATAAACAAATAACTCAATATGCTGGAGGTGCTGGAAGATTCACCCTGATTCAATGACATTTCAAACCAGGGTGAGCTGCCAGAAAACACAGGACAGGTTATGATCCCTGGGAATTCTATGCTGCCCAGAAAACTGCTGGGTTCGAGGCTGAGTCAGACCATAGCAACAGCGACCAAAACACACGAAACACAGCTCACCTCACAGGTTCGATTTGCAGTCCTTGGGGTGTTTTGTAAAATAATTTCAATAAAAAGTATTATTGAACAATGTCGTGTACACGTAATCGGAAAATTCATAAGAAATGTAAGGGAAAAACAACAACAACAATAATTCTTCTTGTTCCTTTAGAGGTGTCCTGTAGACAGTGGGGTTATCCATAGAGGTCCACCCGTCGGGTCCCGTGTGCATGCGTTTTCCTTTGGACCACGTCTCCCCTGTCCCTGGCCCCCTCTCCCCCAGTTTTCCCCTCCTGTTCTCCACCTCCTCGCGTCTCCTCCCTCTCTTCTTGCTACTTCTTAAGAGGACAAGAAAATAGACACAAACACAAGATTGAAATGCCCCTTCTGCTAACTCCCTCCCTGCCTGAGCCCGCTCCAAGAACCAGGCTGAATGACTCATTGTCCCTCTTACTTTCTCCCGGCTGGGTGAGGCTGTCTTTTTGATTTTCAGGGCGCAGCAGCTGGGGAAGGGGGGTGGGGTGGGGGTGCTGGGTGTCCCCAGGGACCACGAAGTGGCAGATCTTTTTTTTGGGGGGGGGAGGAGAAGAAGAGGAGATCTCAGGAATGTAAGAGCTCCCCCCCACCCCCCCGCAGTGCTGTGATCCATTCTCTTCTTAATGAGACTTGATGGACACACACAGGGCAGGCCTTCTCGGGTGTGAAAATCCCCGCTGCTCCTCCACAGACAGGGGCAGGGGGTGGGATCTGAGGGTGTCGGCCCCACACCCCTCAAGTGGCCCAGAGAGATTCTCTTCCCCTCCCTTCCCTCCCCCCCCACTCCCTTCTCAATTAGAGCAGCTGACTTGAGTTCCAGCTCAGGGCTCTGAGAGTAGAGAAGAAGACAGACAGACAGACAGAATAAGAGAGGCCTGAGACATCTTCTAAATACATAGAGCTCTTTGCCAAGTTGTTTGCTTTGATGGCATTGATTCTTAGCACTTAAGGCTCTAGAACCTTCTTTACACTATCCACCCCCCCCCACCATCAGCCAGGCAGCTCACAGGTTTTTTGTTGTTGTTTGGGGGGGGGGGGCAGGGGGTTGGACAGACTGAGAGTAAAGAAAAAAAAGATAACTAGTAGGTACACACTTGTGCACACACACACACACACACACACACACACATAGCTTTGCACTTGCTCTGTCAGACTCTGGGGTTCCTCCAGGAAATTTCAGCTGCCGATGATTTCCCTGATTTGATTTTATTTTAATCTCCTGGCTTCCATACATCTAGGTTGGACACGGCTCTGGTCTCCATCCAGGTCTGAGTGTGAAATCACCTCGACTTTCATTCCTCCTAGCACCACTAAATGTGTGCACAAATACCAGGCTGACGTGTGCACAAACACCAGCTGATGTGTGCACAAACAGCAGGCTGGCGTGAGCTTTCTTCATGGACGGTCGTTGGAGCTACGTCCTTGCTGTGATGTGACGTTTCCTAATCGAAGGACTCATCCCCGGCACCTTCTTGTTCTTCGAGGCCATGTGCTGTGGCTAGAGAAGCAATATCCGGAGGACCAGGCTTATTTAGAAACCCATCTGTATTTTCGAACGGTGTGTTCTGTCTCCTAATTACTCACCATTTCCTACTTAGACTTTTAGTTTGTTATGATCCCTTTGTCGCGTAGCCCTCGTTTGCTCTGATCTCTCTCTCACACACACACAGCTAGAAAATTAGCAAACACGTCTGCGGGCTCTGTCCGTGCAGATTATCCCAATCTAGGCGGTGAACTGGTTTACCTCCAAGTGATCTGTCTTGCTTTCTTCCAAAACACCATTTCTGGATGCCAGAGTGTTATACAATTAATACCGGCACGGTCCCAGACAGCAATAAAACCGGGTGTAGATCATCAATCGAAAGTTGGAGAAAGATCGATGCTGCCCGCCCCCCCCCCCCAACGTAGACATTCTCCATGAAGGATTTGACAGCCACGTTTAGACCTGTTGAAGGAATAGCTTTAAAAAAAAATATCCTGGACTCTGTGGCTGAGCAATTTCTAAAAAGTTTTTCAAATAAGAATGTGTATGGGGGTGGGGGACACAAGGGGACATTCACTTCTGTCTTAATAAGAAATAACACACACACACACACAGAGTCCAAAGCAGAATAATTGCCTGCATTTTGTGAAAGGAAGGAAGGAAAAAAGGAAGGGAAGAATGAAGGAAGGAAGGAAGGAAGGGAGGGAGGGAGGGAAGAAGGAAGGAAGAAAGGGAGGGAGGAAGGGAAAGGAAGGAAGGAAGGAAGGAAGAGGGAAGGAGGGAAGAGGGAACGAGGGAGGGAGGGAGGAAGAAAATTATGAAGGAAAACATCGTGATTGTGAACTGTATGGTTGGGAATGTGTGCACATGCATCATGTGTGTCGCTCTGCTTGTGTAAATTTACCCCTCAGAAGCTGGACTACAACAATTCCCTTTCATAATAAGATTCCTGATGTCAGGCTAACATATTACAGAAAGCACCATGTACCTTCTCCATCCACACAACCATTTTGCATTTGAGTCTCTTTCCTGTTGTTCATTCCTCATTCTGGAAAAGGACTTATCCAATCCTACAAAAATATTGCTATGATGACTTGGTTTTGTGCCCATCTGGGACTTGAACTCAGGGCCTGGGCGCTGTCCCTGAGCTCTTTCACTCCAGGCTGGTGCTCTACTCCTTGAACCACAGCTCCACTTCTGGTTTTCTGGTGGTTCATTGGAGATCAGAGTCTCACAGACTTTCCTGCCCAGGCTGGCTTTGAACCACCATCCTCAGATCTCAGCCTCCTGAATAGCTTGGATGACAGATCTGAGCCACTGGCAGATCTGAGCCACTAGTGCCTGGTATAACTTTATTTTTAATTCTCCTAAATCCTAACATAAGTCAAACCAAGAATCTTTAAACAAGTCTCAAATGTGCACGCACACACACACACACACACACACACACACACACACACTTTTATGAATGATTATAAATTATATATATTATATACTATATATTGTATATACATATGTATCTATATATTATGTATAAATAAGTATATATATATATATTTGTCCATATACATGGATAAAATATCCATATATCCATATTGGATTTAAAAAATGTATACTTGCCCTTTTTATTGGGTTTTAAGAGAGTAAAAGTCATCCTGACAACCTAACGTCAAACTCTTCAATTTCGTTTTGACCTGAATAACTCAGCGATACTTCAGTTAGAATACAGAATTATATAATGTTGTAATTACTCATCCGAGGTGGGTACTGAGCTAATTCTGCCTGTTTGCCTCCCTAAAGGAACCGAGCATGTGTAGAAATGTCTGAGTTCTGTATGGGCTGCTCCTGGCTGTTCCTAAGATGACTGAACTGTTTTCAGTTGAATGTAGACCTTGGGCAGGGCAGGGGCCGGGGCGTAGGGACAATAATTGACTGTAGAGACAAAGGCACAGGTGCATTTCTCAGGTAATTTAATGACAGCATCGAGAGTACCACTGTTTATCATGAAAGTCCAAACACTGGGTTACTAACCATCTCCTACTGAGCACTGTTTTCTTGAAAATTGCTCATTTTTAAATTAATCACAAAGCTAACGATAGTGAGTCGTCTTATTAGGTATTAATAACTTCACGATTAAGTGAGTGATTAGGTGAGTTATTTTTCTTTTTCTTTTTTCTGTGGCTCAATCCCAATGTCTGGAAATGAAAACATATCTACATTACATCTCCAAGGGCCAGGGGGCTGGGGGCTGGATGGACGGGTAGGTGATTCTTGGAATGACGTACCATTGACACAGGTCCAATGCCTATTTGGACCATGTCCAAAAGCTCATCTTTCCTAGAATTAGGTTATTCATTTATTTTTATTCAGGTGTTTGGGAAACAGCCCCCATGGCTTTTCTAGAAACCCTCCCCTACCCTCCTCCACCCCACCATTTTCTTTTCTTTTCTTTTCTTTTCTTTTCTTTTTTGTCAGTCATGGGACTTGAACTCTGGGCCTGGGCGCTGTCCCTGAGCTCTTCAGCTCAAGGCTAGTGCTCTACCACTTGAACCACAGTGCCACTTCCAGTTTTCTGGTGGTTCATTGGAGATAGGAGTCTAAAGGACTTTCTTGCCCTGGGCTGGCTTTGAACCCTGATCCTCAGACCTCAGCCTCCTGAGTAGCTGGGATGACAGGCGTGAGCCACCAGCACCAGGCCACCATTTTTTTGCTGCTGTAAATTTGAATTGTTTGCACTTCATTAGTTATAAGATGAGTGAAAAAATACGAACTTCAAATAAGTTACCTCTTGACTTCCTTCCTTGCTTGCTCTTGCATATGGGGCAAGCAAAGAAAAGTGGAAAGAAAGAGAGAGAGAGAGAGAGAGAAAGGTAGAGACAGAGACAGACAGAGAAAGAATGAAAGAGAGAGAGGGAGGGAGGGAGGGGGAGGGAGAGAGGGAGGGAAGGAAGGAAGAAAGGAAGGAAGGAAGGAAGGAAGGAAGGAAGGAAGGAAGGAAGGGAGAGAGGGAGGGAGGAAGGGAGAGAGGAAGGGAGGGAGGAAGGGAGGGGGAGGGAAGGAGGGAAAGAGGGAAGGAAGGAAGGAAGGAAGGAAGGAAGGAAGGAAGGAAGGAAGGAAGGAAGGAAGGAAGGAAGGAAAGGAGGGATGAAACATATATAAAAAGTTTATTTCATGTCTTTAAATGTCTGTGGATTTTAACAGAAGCACGTGGATGTTGACTTTTAGC
>NW_027206446.1:365376-377876 GCF_024711535.1 Dipodomys merriami | reverse complement strand
CACACACACACACACACACACACACACACACACACACCAGTACTGAGGATTGAACTCAGGTCCCGGGCACCGCCCCTGAGCTCTGGTGCTCAATGCAATCGCTCTACCGCTTGAGCCACAACTCCATTTTGGGGCTTTTTGGCTGGTCCATTGGAGATCAGAGTCTCATGGACTTTCCTGCCCGGGCTGGGTTTGAACCACGATCCTCAGATCTCAGCCTCCCGAGTAGCTGGGATGACAGGCGGGAGCCCTTGACACCCGTTAGTCCTTGATTCCACATGATTCATTTTACTCCGTCTTCCGTGTGTACTTTTCTAAGTTTCCTGAACGAATCATGAAATAAGGATCCGCGTTAGAAAAGCAACGTGGTAAATGTCACCCAGGGCCTCTGGAAACATCTGGATTCTAACCTGGCTGGGTGACCACCAGCTCCACTTTCCCATTTGCCCCGGGAGGGAGCTAAGTGGTTCAACTGAAGAACTTCGTTCCACTCCAAGAATCGCTTTGTTTCCGGCGAATATCCAGATCTTCGTAGACCACCGTAAGCTTCGTGGCCATTCTAGTTTATCAAGCACACAGATGCAGCTAGAGGAGAAAGCTTAGGAACTGTAAAAGACCAGAGCAGTATCAACCCCACCCCCTCCGGTGACTTTTCTAGAAAAAAAAAACATTAATATTTTAGTGAACAAATCATTGCGAGTGTGTCTAGGTGGGCGTGACAAGTTATACACAAAAACTACTGTACAGATTACACATAGATAGGCTCCTAAAAGAAAAATACAGCCGGGCACCAGTGGCTCCCGCCTGTCATCCCAGCGACTCAGGAGGCTGAGATCCGAGGATGGCGGTTCAAAGCCAGCCAGGGCAGGAAAGTCTGTGAGACTCTGATCTCCCATGAACCACCAGAAAACCGGAAGTGGCGCTGTGGCTCAAGGGGTAGAGCACCAGCCTTGAGTGAAAGAGCTCAGGGACAGCGCCCAGGCCTTGAGTTCAAGCCCCAGGGCTGACACAAGGAAGGAAGGAAGGAAGGAAGGAAGGAAGGAAGGAAGGAAGGAAGGAAGGAAGGAAGGAAGGCAGAGAGAGAGGAAGGAATGCCGAGTGTTGCTGAGCACACCTGTAGTTCCAGCACCCAGACGGCCAAGTCAGGAGCTCTGTCTGGGCTACTAAGGGAGGCCTTATTTCAAGCCAAATTTACAAAATAAAATGAACAGGAAGGAATCCTGATTTTTGCTATCTTTTAAAAACTCTTTCCATCTGAATCAGACACCACCACCACCTCCCGATTTTAGGGGTGTAAGGTTCACCCCCTCGCTGCTCAGCCCAGGGGCAGGTGGTTGACTCATTCCCTTTTTCCGTACTATTACGTGGAAAACTTCGAGACCCACAAAGGAACTGCGGTTTGAATGGGGGACCTTGGCGGGAACTAACACCCACCCCCAATCAGCCCAGATCAACGTGTTACTCTCCTGCCAGAAAGTCACCGGGCGACACACACCCACGTGACCTGATTCTTCCCCAAGAAACCCTGCTCCACCTTGGCATTGTTACCACGAGATGACATAGAATCCCACAGGACGCATCACGTTAGTGCTGTATTATATCTCCTATTATGTTTCTATTACAGTGATAGAATCCTCATATACGCATATATATATAATATGTATTTATATAGATAGACATGCTCGTGTATTTGAGACATCATCCCCTCCAAGCTGAGCACCACCAGAAGGAATCAGAGGTGCTGGGGGCTATTCACAAATCACCCATCCATTTGATTTTTCACCCCAGAAATGCACCTGGCCTCTCGCATACAGAACTCAGGCCTGGTCCCGGCGATTCAGATGGCACCTCATATATTTTCCCTGTGTCTTCCAACGCCCGCGTGTTCTAATGGCCTTGTGGGCATTAATGCCGGTTATGCACAATTAGCACTAAGTTATTGTCTTGTCATTCGTAGGGGAGGGGGGGAGAGGGAGGTTGGGGAGGGCGGGGCAGATCCTACAAGACCAACTTCTCCAATCAACTGAACGAGCTCATCTTTGCCAGCCAAGAAGAACAAGACAGATTCCGCACCGCTCAAGGTAGAAGACACCGAAGGAGGGGGACATAGGCGAAGCCTCTTTCTCCCATCAGGTGTGACTGGAAAAAGCCCTCCTTCTGGTCAAACCATATTGGAAAACGATGTGCACCCAGAGGCACAGTACCTGTTGTAATCCAGGTGTAACCCCTCTCCGTACAACCACTTGAAGATGGAGAGAGCCGGGGGCTCACACACCTCCCCCCAGGGTGGGAAAGTCTGTGAGGCTCTTAATCTAAAAAAAAACAAGCCAGAAGTGGCGCTGTGGTTCAAGTGGTAGAGCGCCCAGCCTGGAGCAAGGGAAGGGCGTTTCCGCCGGCAGCCAGCGGATCCGCAGGGAAAGGCAGCAAGGGCAAATATGGAAGCTCCCTCCGGCGCGCGCCCCCTCTCCTCTCTCTGTTTGTCCAGTGTCCCCATCTTTGACATGTCGACATTCCCAGCGGCTCCTCACAGCACATGAAGGGTGGGGGTCCGTGCACAATCTGTGCTCCACGATGGCTCCCCAACACCGCGGAAAGCTACGGGATAGAGAGGCTGGAAGGACCGGTTCGTAAGGCCAATATGTGTAAGGATGAGGAGCTCCTCTGACCCAGGTCTACTGCTGCGGAAGGCCACACTGCTACCATTCAGTCATACACAATCGTACATGTTATCACATACCATATGCTATCATACTATACTACTTATATAATACAAATTATACACAATCATACAAGTTATCACATTATATCAATATGATACCATACTATACTACTTATATACTATAAATTATACACAATCACACATGTTATCATATACCAATATGATATCATACTATACTATTGATATAATATAAATTATACACAATCATACATGTTATCACATTATATCAATATGATATCATACTATACTACTTATATAATATAAATTATACACAATCATACATGTTATCATATACCAATATGATATCATACTATACTATTGATATAATTTAAATTATACACAATCATACCTGTTATCATATTATATCAATATGATATCATACTATACTACTTATATAATATAAATTATACACAATCATATATGTTATCACATTATTACATGATAGTATCATAATGTTTTATTCATGTAATATAAATTATACACAATCATATATAGTATATTATTATCATCCTATACTATTTATATAATATAAATTATACACAATCATATATATTATATTATATTATCATAATATACTATTTATATAATATAAATTATAGGCAATCATATATTATATTATTATCTTATATCATTTTATCATAATGTATTATATAATATAAATTATACATAATCATATATATTATAATCTTATATTATTTTATGTTAATATATTATTTATATAATATAAATTATACATAATCACATATATTATTAAATTATTACATTATATTATTTTATCATAATATATTATTCATATAATATAAATTATACATATGTTATTAAGTTATCATATTATTTTATCCTAATATATTATTCATATAATATAAATTGTACATAATCATATATTATTATATTATGTTAATATACTATATTATTTCATCATAACATTATTTTTATCATATAAATTATACATAATCATATATAATATATTAGTATATTATAAATTATATTTTCTCATAATTTAATATATTACATACAATATACATAATCATATATTATTTTCATATATATTATTTAATAATATTTTTATTATATTATATATTTAAATTTTTTATTATAATTATACAATCATAATATATTATAAATAGTACATATTTATATATGTAGATACATGTGTATTATATATATTTAGTAATGTACTGTATATAATATGTATCTGTATATATATAAAATGCACACACACACACATATATAGACAGATCTCTCCAGAATTAATTCACTGTTAAATGTACTGGAAACAGCACTGACATTTATTTCTGACCTTAATTATGTCCACAGTGTCAGCCATGGGGAAATGACACAAAAGATTTGAAGAAGAAGAGAAAAAAAAATAAAAAAGAACCCCATTAAAACCAGAGCAATCTGGCACATTAAACAATGCTTGATGCAAATAAAAAGCCGGATTTCTGCAGGGGGGCACACTGGTTGTATTTACCTCCTCCCCCGTGAGGAAGCTCTCCCAATTGACTCAGCTGGAAAGCTGGGCGCGGTGGAATTTACGGTGTCAGAGTTGGTGGATTTGGTGCAGACAAAGAAGAGGCTACAGGCCGAAGCACATGACCCTGCACCGTGTTTCCAAATTCCTAGGCCCCAGGAAACATTCGAGAAAGCCTGGAATTAGAATCCGTTCTTTGGTTCATTTTAATGCTTGGGGTTTTTTTGTGGTTTTTTCCTTTTTTTTTTTAACCTTCTAACCATAGCTCATCCGTAAGGAAAGCCCCAGAATAAAACCAAGGAGTAATGAGTGTTGCTTTGAAAATTTCACTTCAGGGCTGGGCAGGTGGCTCAGGGGTAGAGCACTCACCTGGCATGCGTGAGGCCCTGGGTTCGATTCTTCAGCACCACAGAAGCAGAAAAAGCCAGAAGTGGTGCTGTGGCTCAAGTGGTAGAGCGCCAGCCTTGAGCTGAAGAGCTGAGGGACAGCGCCCAGGCCCAGAGTTCAAGCCCCACGACCGACAAAAATAAAAATAAAAATTTCACTTCAGTGAGTGCAAATACAGAATGATTATTTTCTTCTTACCATTGGGGAGAGAGAAAGAGAGACAGACAGACAGAGATAGACAGAGACAATGACAGAGAGACAGACAGACAGAGACAGTGACAGATACAGAGACAATGACAGAGAGAGACAGAGACAGATACAGACAGTGACAGAGAGACAGAAGAGAGGGGAGAGAAAGAGAAAAGGAGGGAAAGAGACAGAGGAGAGAGAGAGAGACTGGAGAAGGAGGAAGAGAGAGGAGCAAGAAAAGAAGAGATAAAAGAAGCCCCTGTCACGCAAGCCCAGTGTGTGTCCACCTTAAACCCCCCCCCAATACCTCCACACCCAGGGCTTGTCCATTGCTGACCACCATGTTTTATCCACTGAACCAGTTGGCTGCGTTCTTGTCCTGAACATCAGTGACTTCCCTGAACCCAACTGTTAAGACTACCTTTTGGGGGGCGTGGGGGAGGATGGGGAGTAGCATTCCCAGGGGCCCCTTGTACAAGGAAAATAGCACCTGGGTGCGGGTACCACGCTCACACCTATGTATCTACAGCCGGTGCTTCACTGGGGCCTGGTTTGGTTTGGTTTGCAGGTTTTGTGTCGGAGATAAGTTCTTCCTGAAGAACAACATGATCTTGTGCCAGACGGACTACGAAGAAGGCTTAATGAAAGAGGGCTACGCACCCCAAGTCCGCTGACCCGCCCCTCCGCACCCCCTCCCTCCACCAAGAACGGCCCAGCGCTGCATTCCTTTCCTCCTCTGTTCATGTCCTGCGTGTATATAAAATTCAAAGCCAGAACCTTCTGCCTCCAGGTGGGCTGGCTCCTTGGGATAAAACCTGGACTGCACCTGTCACCCAGTGAGAAGGCCTTGATCAGAGTTGTTTGATCATTAATATTATTATTATTATTATTATTATTAAAGGAAAAGAAAATGTAATGTACACATGGCTGGAATCTTTGGGTTTTTTGCCTGCCATTGGTTTTCGGTTTTGTTTTTTTTAATTCATGCGTGTGTGTGCGTGTGCGCGTGCGTGTGTGTGTGTGTGTGTCCCTTGGCATGAGATGTTTATTTTGGACTATTGTACATACTGTATTGTAATATTTGAAGCACAAATGTAATACAGTTCTATTGTGTTACCGTTGGTGTCGCTTGCTCCTTGACTGTCTTTAGGACCAACAGTGTCCCACACTTCCTCCCAGGTTGGCATTCTAGAACAATCAGTGTGCACACTTCTGTGGACTGCTTTTGACCCCTACTGGTTCTTCTGGGTGAGCTGTAATGTGCCAATAAGGAAACAAAGGGTAGATCTCACTTAGAATACTCAGAGAAGGCACGTCTATTAATATTAAAGAATTATCTAAAACCGCTGAGAGTAAAAAAGGAAAGAAAACACACATAAAGCATTTTGTTACCACCCACCGTGATTTAAGAGTCACTCATCAGCTATATTCAAGGGGTTAGAGATCAGCGTTAAAAATAAAAATAAATGCATTTTTAAAAAAATCTCATCTGATGAAAGCGCTGTCCGTTTATGCCAACGTAAAAACAAAAAGTGCGGGTGTCAGAATCTCTTGCAAGCATCACAGTGACTTGCTGGATATTTTTCTATTTTTTCTTTACCTAAGCAACAATGCTGCTTGGAATTTGTTTTGTTTTGTTTTTTTTAATTTTCCAGACACACTTCTTATTTGAGCTAGTGCCTTTGGGTATCATGTACAAAATAATAACAATAACAATAATAATAATAATACTCTCCCAAGAGTCTTTAAAAGAAAATCTTTAAAAGAAGAAATGTGACCACGATAATGAGATAATTTAAGTAGTCTTGAACTCAGGGTCTGGGCGCTGTTCCTAAGCTTTATTTTATTTATTTATTATTATTATTATTTTGCTCAAGGCTGGCGCTCTACCACTTGAGCCACATCACCACTCCCATCTTTTGAGCACTAAGAAGAGTCTTCAAGACTTTCCTACCAACACTGGCTTTGAACCCAGATCCTTAGACTTCAATCTCCCAAGTAGCTGGGATTACAGGCATGAGCTGAGGAGCCCGGCCCTGATTCTTTACCCTTTACGGCCTGCTGTGGTGTAAAGGGATGAGATTTGCACATCCAAAAGAGACAAAAAAAAAAGGGGGAAAAGGAAGTGGAAGGATTCCACCAGAGGTAGGTCCCTTGTCTCTGATACACAGATAATGTAAATGATGGGTGTAAATTCTCATCTGTCTGTTTCCCTAATGATCTCCTTGCTCGTCCAGAATGATCTTGCGCAAGCACTGATCCCCGTCTACCGAAAATTTAAAAAAAAAAAAATCGTGTCAACCTGGAACACATTTCTCTGTCTGCTAAAAGCAGACCTACTTCATCCTACCTTCCTGAGCCCAAGTCTCTCACAACGCCCGCTTCCTCCTCCTGTACGTTCATGTTCGGTTTTTGTTTTCGCTTGTTTTATTGGACTCTCCATAAAACGACTCGGCTTGGATGGAAGACGGAGACTGCCCATCCGTGGCGATGATCTCCATCTCCATAAAATTATGAACTGAGACGGGAATCATTTTTTCCCCTCCATCAGCTGCTCTTTTTATTCTTGTTAGCTCACTGGCCACACACACACACACACACACACACACACACACACACACACACACACACACACACACACACACACACACACACACACACACACACACACACACACACACACACACACACACACCAAAAACTAAAACTAAAAATGGCATTTCCGGGCGGAAGGACTGAGCTGATTGATCTAGCCCAGTCACAACTCACCCATTGATGATGCTCTCTGAGTTCAGGAGACCAGACACCTCCACCTGGAGCCTCAGTTTCTCCAACGTGACAAAGCCCCTCCCCCTACCCAGACTCCTGGCCAACTCCTTCCCCTCTCTCCTCCTCCCACGGACTTATTTATTATTATTATTATTAATTATTACTATTATTATTACCTTTCAGTAGTTGCAACAGAAGAGTGGCCACGTTACCAAGCCATTGGGAAATACAGTGTATCGTACGTGTTGAATAGAAGGAGTAATTCCACCATTCACCCATTTTAATTGTCCCAACTAAAAAGCACTCCTAGCAAGTGTACGTTGACAGCCCACAGGGGGGAAAAAGAAAAAGAAAAACAAAACAGAACAAACAGGCACACAAGAACATGGCCTTTCTAAAGACCGGAATCAAATACAGTGAAAACAGGGGTTATGCATACAAAGATACAGAAACACCACACAGTGCATTATAGGTACATTGACAACTACAGTAATTCCCTGATCTGCAATAACTACTGTATGTCTAGGACAAGCAGAAAAGGTCAAAAGCGACGTCCGTATGACCAGAGAAGAGGATGCTAAGCGAAATGCGCCCCCAGATAGGGACACAAGAGATTCCCATCTTTCTTCCAGGGTCATTGTTAAATCGGCCACTTATTACCTGTTGGTGGTTATGCAAAGTGGTTTTCAATCCAACATGGCTCCTCTTGGAGAACACCGAATCCCTTCCATTTCCACACACAGGAAAAAAAGAAATACATTTTGCAGTATTTAATGACGGTCCTATCCGTAAGATGCAAATACACCCAAGAGCAAACGTAGGTTCCTAAACGTCCTGGTACCCCATCAAGACATTATTTTTCCTTTGCTTTGGAAGAGCCAGGTAAGTGTAGATTTGGGAAACGCCGAAGAGAAGGAGAAAAAGAAGAAGAAAAAAAAACCCAAGCTAAATAAAGCACACGGAATTACCAATTAAACTTTTCCCCACTCTCCTAGTGAGTCTTGATGCAGGAAGTATATAAAATAATTCTCACTGCTCCCCCGGGCACCTAAGAAACATCTGCCAGCAACGCGTAGCAGGTGTTAACAATTACACACCCTGAACTTTTAAACATGTCCTTAATTAAAAGAATTCTGGTTGTCGTGGGGGGGAGGGGAGTTCCCCCCCGTCCCGTCCCCACCCAGGATTGGTAGCGTTCATTCTCCACAGGGGTGTCCAGTAAGGACCACGGCTGCCTTGGTTTACCCTCTGTCTCCCCCCCCCCAGATTTCTGTGCCCCACCCCCAACCTCCCCAAAGACAGGTGAATGAATGAACAAGACAGAAAGAGAAGAAAACAGAAAGAGCAACAAAGAAAATAAAACCTCGTTTCCATTATGCCAGGTTCTGTGGTGGTTAGGCCCAGTGGCCTGGCTCCCCAAAAAGTCTCCTCCTTGGGTGTCACTGTGAAGAATTCTGTTTTCTGAGAAGGAAAAATAAACATTAACATTTTTTTTAAAAAAAAGGCTGCGTCAAATCTGAAGGATTCCCGTGTCATGTGTCTTGGGTCAAGGATATTGGGTTCTGAGTTCAGACCTTCCCACTCACGCGATAAGTAAAATTCACTGACCAGTGGGTGGCTAGTCATCATGGTAAAATCGAATTCCATGCACACCAAGCAGCCAGAGACACAGATAACAGGTAGCCAATTTTGCTTTTAGTCAGTCCTGGGACTTGAACTCAGGGCCTGGGTGCTGTCCCTCAGCTCTTCAGCTCAAGGCTGGCACTCTACCACTTGAGCCACAGCGCCACTTCTGGTTTTCTGGTGGTTCCTTGGAGATGAGAGTCTCACAGACTTTCCTGCCCGGGCTGGCTTTGAACCACAATCCTCTAGATCTCAGCCTCCTGAGTGGCTGGGATGACAGGTGGGAGCCACCAGTACCTGGCTTTGTTCTAAGAGCTTTAGGTGCATCCTCGGCAGGTTGATTTGAGATTTCCCTCGGTGGTTGGTGTAGAAGCTCACAGCTCTAGGTTTCCCTCAGAGCCCTGGCTCTGCTGTGTCTCACAAGAACTGGCATGTCCTGTGTCATTCATATCGAATTCCAGGACCATCTGCATTTCCCTTCTCCTCTCTTCAATGGTCACCCAACAATGATGTGTTTAGGATCCAGGACGCTGAGTGTTTTCTGCGATGGTTTTGTGCTTTGGTCCCAGTCAGCTCCAATTTTATTGCCTAGAGAGTCATCTGGGTTGGATTATTCATAAAATACATGAATAAACAAATAGCTGGAAAGACCTGCAAAAAACAGTATGGGAAGTGAAGTAAGCCAGGCCCAAAGAGACAAAGGGAATAGGTGTTCCCTCCCGTGTGGAAGCTAGATTTAGCCTACAAAGTTGGTAATACACACATGGGGCGGTGTGCACACGTGTGCAAATGGATTCACGGAAACACCGTGGAGCCGAGGGAAAGCTCAAGAAGTGTATTTCCTTAGGAAATAACCAAAGTTTGACAAAATCAAACCCCAGGAAGCGGGGACTGGACAGGGGTGGATGGATGGAGAGGGGTGGACGGATGGAGAGGAGAAGAGCAGGAGAAGGCAGCCAAGACTCCAGTGTGGATCCCCCAAAATGCGGAAGAGCGAGAGCAGGGGTGGGGGTTTGGGAGGGATGGGGAAAGGGGGACTGAATCAAGACGCATTGTGTCCATCAACCGCTCTGTCCAATGGCAGCTCCTTTGGACAACTAGTTAAAGATAATTTTAAAAATTAAGAAATGTGTTACTTAACATATTTTTTTCCGGATCCTTTTATGTCCCTGCAAGTGACATCATACCTTTCTTTCTGATGGATAAGTAAAGTTCCATGATAGATAAATAGATAGATAGATAGATAGATAGATAGATAGATAGATAGATAGATAGATAGATAGATAGATAGATAGATAGATAGATAGATAGATAGATAGATACATGCATACATACATACATACATACATACATATATGCATAGATGTGAATACATTTAGATATATATAAAAAATATGGATATATATTGATATATATATTTATATATATATTCACGTTTTCTTGATCCACTCATCCATTGTAGGGCATCTTGGCTGTTTCCATTCCTTGGCTAAGGTAAACAGCACAGCAATGAACATGGTTGTGCTGTTGGCTTTACTGTATCCTGAAATTACATGAAGTGAAGAAAGCCAGGCTCAGAGTGACATAAGATCTACATTTTTCCTCCCATCTGTTTAAGTTTAGAGCTAAATCACGAAATAACGTAGGTGAACCTAGATAGGGTCACGAAGCTACAGACACAGACACGTTCGCTAAAGTATGGCCTACACATAGAAGCATTCCTACATCCTTTGAACACGCGACTTAACAGTTCAGCAAAGCCAGGGCCGGGATACCACCCAAGTCTTTAGTTTCTCCAGCAGCTTAAGTTAACTTCACGACGATTTATTCAAACCAGGACACATTTTATTTATGAAAGCTGGGGAACACTCGTCTTTAACCTTGACTTGCCATCTCCGCGCGGTAAAACTAACGCCTCTCCCCTGTCAGGATGAATATTAGCTGGAATATTGATATGAATATTAAGAGAGCCGCCCGAAACCCATCTGAGACAGTTATTGACGGGCGAGAAGGAAACAGGCAAGAGACAGATAAACTTCACGGAAATCGCCGGATATCCACCTGCCACACACCAGCCAACTCCAAATCGAGTCTTGTTTCCTGAATTACGTGTGCGGCCGTTTATTTTCTGTTTAATACTCGATGGGTGATAAACTCCTCCAGATGCAATTTACCTCCACGTTTGCCGACCGTGTAGACGACTGACAAGAGCAAATTCTGTGCATCTAGCTGTGTGGATTCAACTCTCAAAAACCTTCCAATTCTTAGGACTATTTTAATTTTTTTTTAAAAGTCCCACATAAGTTGCATGTACTTTTTATATAAGTAAAAATCCTCACCCTGGGACCAAGGTTATATTGAAGATATATGAGACTGTAAACAATTTATAAACTAGCCAGGCACTGGTGGCTCACGCCTGTAATCCTTGCTACTCAGGAGGCTGAGATCTCAGGATTGCAGTTCCAAGCCAGCCTGGGCAGGAAAGTCTGTGAGGTGAGATTTTCATCTCCAATGGACCACCAAAACACCAGACGTGGTGCTGTGGCTCAGGTGGTAGAGCACTAGCCTTGAGCAAAAGCAGCTCAGGGGGCTGGAAAGGTGGCTCAGTGGTAGAGCACTTGCCTTGCATGCATGAGGCCTTGAGTTCGATTCCTCAGCACCACAGAAGCAGAAAAAGCTGGAAGTGGCGCTGTGGCTCAAGTGGTAGAGCGCTAGCCTTGAGCTGAAGAGCTGAGGGACAGTGCCCAGGCCCAGAGTTCAAGCCCCAGGACTGACACAAACATGTGTGTGAATAGGTATATATGTATGTGTGTGTGTGAATAGGTCTATATGTGGGTGTGTTTGTACATATATATACATGCATATATAAATACAATTAATAAAAACTAATATATATGACATATTATATTATCACATAATATTATATGTAAATATTATATAATGTCAACATATAACACATAATATAAAACTTTTGTTGTGGTGGTTGTTTGTTTTTGCTTTTGTTTTTTTGCTGGTCATGGGGCTTGAACTTAATATAACATAATAGTAATATCATAGATCATATCACTTATATTTTCTTCTTTAGGTTTTACCTAAGAGCATATTATCTCAACAAGGCGAGTTTGTATGGCCCTGGGTCATTGACAATAAAATGAATGAGCTTCTTTGTCAAAGGGGATATAAATGTAAAAGCTAAATGAGGCGATCATTTAACGGTTATGATGCCATGGGTGTGAGAACCGATATTACAGTGTCATCTCTTCCCCCCAGCCCAGTCTGTCTCCTTCCCGTCTCAGGAAAACCCCCCTTTTTCCTACCACGGAGCCCCAGGGTACCATT
>NW_027206446.1:357876-360376 GCF_024711535.1 Dipodomys merriami | reverse complement strand
TTGGCTGCCAAGTCCCCTGTTGTGGTTTGTTTTGGTTTGTTTGTTGGTTGGTTCAGGGACTGAGTCTGTAGCAGGTGCTTACTTGGAAGAATTAACAAAAAACAGAAATATGTGAAGAGCAGAAGGGCAGAAAGAGAGGAAACAAGAACTTGATATTTAAAGCCTACAAAGACCCTTAAAAAAAAAAAAAACTGCACTTCAACCAAGTGCCGGTGGCTCCCGCCTGTCATCCCAGCTGCTCAGGAGGCTGAGATCTGAGGATTGCAGTTCAAAGCCAGCCTGGGCAGAAAAGACCTAGAGACTCTGATCTCTAAGAAACCACCAGAAAACCACAAGTGGCGCAGTAGCTCAAGTGGTAGAGCGCCAGCCTTGAGCGGAAGAGCTGAGGGACAGCGCCCAGGCCCTGAGTTCAAGTCCCGACACTGACTAAATAAATAAACCATTTTTAAACACCAACTGCACTTAACAACTAGAACACAAGTAGATTGTCCTGTCTCCCATGAAATCGATCAATTAATTAATTAAATCGATTAACTGTGTGCTTTGCCCATAGGCTGCACTGTTTTAAATTAAGTTTTTTTTTTTTTTAATGCTCAAACCATCATCGGTGGACTGGGAAAAACAGGCTGAGCAAGGCATCCATCAGCTCTGTGTGGACAAATGACAGAGCCTGCTCACCTTATGTTCTGTGACAGGTCCGGATTTTCTGGTGAGCAACGTCCACGCAGAGACACCCACTTGGAGATGTTGGGAAATGCTTCGGCCATTCCCCCAGCCTTAGGTGATCAGCCTTTCTGCTTTGGCGTGGGAAAGCAAGAGAGTTCACTGGAGACAGGCCGAAGTAGCCTGTGCTTGCTTATTTATGTGTTTGTTATATGATCGAAGCAGTTTGGGGGGAGAAAGATTATGGGCGTGTGGATAATTTCACCCTGGGAGTTCGGATGTCATTAAAAGTCAGCGTGGATTCCCAGTGATATAGCACTCACTCCATCATCCACCAAAGGCCAACTGGTGTGTGGTCTTCCCACTTGACACAGATCCAACATGGCGGCCGGAGAAGAAAAATGGATGGTCCCAACTCTCTCTCTCCATTTTCCACATTTCACCACAAGAGGGTTCCAACAGCTGTTTCTATTTCTATTCAACCATTAGGCCAAAAGTGTCAGATACCAACCCTCCAGATCCATTCGTTATGACAAGACAGAAAGCGTGACCCCAAGTTGGTGAGATTTCCTACCCCCCCCCATGCCTGATAAAGACCTGCTCTAGAGCCAGGCACAGTGGCTCACGTGTATAATCCCAGCTACTCAGGAGGCTGAGATCTGAGGATCATGGTTCAAAGCCAGCCTGGTCAGGAAAGCCCATGAGACTCTTATCTTCCATGAACCACCAGAAAAACCAGAAGTGGAGCTGTGGCTCAAGTGGTAGAGCACCAGCCTTGAGTGAAAGAGCTCAGGGACAGTGCCCAGGCCCAGAGTTCAAGTCCTACCACCAACAAGAAAGAAAGAAAGAAGATAAAGTTGAAGGGATATGATCCAACCAACCCCAATTTGACATAAGAACTAAAACTCGTATTCCTTCAGCCTCAATTTCCCTGAGCAAACCTACTCTCTCCCCTTCTCCAATCCTAAGAAGAAGTAAACTTCAGGAAACTGGAGGTCTGAACTCCGGCTCTTTCTTTTCGTCGTTTTCGTTGCTGTTGGTGAGTTCTTTGGTGGTTTTTCTTTTTATTCTTTTGTCCCTGCTGACGAGTTAACCACAAAATTCTGGTCCCCAATATTTCCGCCTAGATCCTGGAGATATTAACCTGCTCTTGGCTTCATGATGTGGATGCGAATCTGGTTGTTCGTTTTTTATTGCCGTGTGCAACTCAGGCATTGTGCTGCAGTGTAGAAAATTTATTTCTCCATTTTTCCCCCCTCTCTGGTGCTTACCCGTCTTAATCTCTCACACTAGCTCATCAAATCCCAACACGTTTCTTCCAAGTTGGGTGGATAGATTCCCTCAGAGTGACTTTGCTGTTCTGAATGGAGGGAAAGAATTGAAATGTGTAGAAGGCAAATACTGGAAGATTAATAATACCGCACAAGGAACCCCACGAAAAATTGATACCTTTGCAGGACCAAAAAAACGAATGCTGTGGGTCTATAAGGAAATAAAACTGACGGAGGAAATCCTTCAACTCCGCCGCGTAAGGAACGGATCAATAATTATACCAATAATTGGATAAATTACTCTTCTCTGGCGTCACCCGATTCTCGGCTGATCCTGATGCATTTTTGCTATCTCCCTCTCTCCAGAGATTGCTTCCTGGTTAGTAAGGTTAGATTCTGTCAGATTTACCTGGTGACATTTTGCTTCTACTCTGTTCTATTCACCCCTTCCCTTGTTTCGTTCTTGGTGCCAGTCCTGAGGCTTGAACTCAGGACCTGGGCGCTGTCCCTGAGCATCTTTGGCTCAATCGAGACTGGCGCTCTACCACGTGAGCCACAGCACCACT
>NW_027206446.1:347086-352776 GCF_024711535.1 Dipodomys merriami | reverse complement strand
GAGGGGGACGCTGGGAGGGAGGAGCTCAAAGGGCCAGGCCTGTGATCAGAGGAAAGAACAGCGATCCGACGGACTCAGGAAACGACGCAAGAGGCCTGATTCTTCTCTGTGGTTTCTGTTCCTTCTGTCTCTGGGTGGGTTTCTCTGTCTCTGGCAGGGTGAGGGGGGCACAGAAATGGGGGGACAGAGGGGGAAACCGAGGCAAGGCAAGGGGGGGTCCTCACGGGACACCAGGTGGAGAATGAACTCTACCACTGGTGGGGGGGGACAGGAGGGAGACACTTTGGGGGGGACGGGGCCTACAGGGCAACGCGCTCCTGACTCCGGCTTTTTCTGCGTATGTGGTGTTTGATCTTCTCCTCCTCAAAACGCACACATCATTCCCTGGCGGGAACACCCCCAGGCTAGAAGCTAAAGACATTCTATCTCCTTCTAGAATCTTCTAGAAAGAGCTTCTAGAACCCACAGCCGGGATTCAAAGAGTCAGGACCATGTGCTCACCATAGCCTGAATGAAGGTCAGGTTTTCAGGTCCTGATTGCTCGAGTCCTACCAGCCCTGACCTCCGTTCTTGGCCCAGAGTCTGCACAAGCCGCCCCCGGCGTGTGGCTAAAATGGAGTAGAACGTTAGGAGAGGACAGGGAAGGGAAAGAAAAAGAGGCAGTGGCTTCTATTTCAAGAGCTTCAGCTTTTGGTTGGTGGTGGTGGTGGTGGGGCTTGAACTCACGGCCTGGACGCTGTCCCCCCTGAGCTCTTTCTGCTCAAGGGCTGGCGCTCTACCACGTGAGCCACAGCTCCACTTCCGGTTTTCTGGTGGTTCATTGGAGATCAGAGTCTCACAGACTTCCTGCCCGGGCTGGCTTTGAACCGTGACCCTCAGATCTCAGCCTCCTGAGTAGCTGGGATGATAGGCGTGAGCCACGGCACCCGGCTTTTTTATTTATGCATCAACCCTCCTTCAGCACTTTCTTGCTATTCTTTTCGTTGTTGTTGTTGTTGAATTGACTTGTTTCCATTTCATCTTTCCCATGTTTGCTCAGTGCGGAGTGAGTGTGACCTTTTTAAACACTCCTCATGTACATACTTATATGTGTACACACACACACACACACATATACATATATAACTGTATTATTAAATCATTGTGCCAAGAGCTTACTAGTCCAGAAATCTGCACTAATGAAGCAAAACGTCATTACTTCTGCACACGGACTTAAAATACGACATTTCACACCCCGGTACCGCTGGGGGTTACCTCCATAACCCCCGGCTACTCGGGAGGCTGAGATTGGAAGGGACGAGGGCTTGTTTCAAGACCAGTGTGGGGCGAAAACACACCTGCCGTGGTCCTGAGTTCAAATCCCGGTACAGTAAGCGAAGAACGGGTAGCATCTCAGTAAGGTACCGCTGGAATTAGCTCCCCTGAGGAACTCATTCTGGGTCCATGAGGGCTGGAGCAATGCACTGTGGTTCAAGTGCCTCGGATTTGGTTATATTTTGATTTCCACAAACACTATTTAAAAAGAAAAAAGATAGAAGATGCTATTCTTCCCAGCCTGTCATCTCAGCTCCTCAGGAGGCTGAGATCTGAGGATCAGGGTTCGAGGCCAGCCTGGGCAGGAAAGTCCATGAGACTCTGATCTCCCATGAACCACCCAGAAAACCTGAAGTGGCGCTGTGGCTCAAGGGGTAGAGCACCAGCCTTGGGGCACAAACAGGCTCAAGGACAGCGCCCAGGCCCTGAGTTCAAGCCCTAGGACCAGCCATTAAAATGAGAGATGAAGAGAGAGAGACAGAGAGACAGAGAGACAGAGAGACAGAGAGACAGAGAGAGACAGAGACAGAGAGAGAGAGAGAGAGAGAGAGAGAGAGAGAGAGAGAGAGAGGAGAGAGAGGAGAGAGAGAGAGAGAGAGAGAGACTATCTGTGAGGTATATTTAAGCTCATTGCAGAATTCGCAGCAAATTGAGACCGGGAGAGAGAAATTCAAATGAGATCTGGTCATCATGAGGATTTGAAAAAGGTTGCTAATTCCATGCAATTAGTCTCTAAAAGATGAGTGGCTCAGAGCTTTCGCTCTCGCGGTTAAACCTCTTCCCAGCTCGAGGGGAGAGTTAAGAATCCGTGTGCACAGAGTCTTGGTGTGTGGTTTGTTGCTTTTTGTCCGTTGTTTTTTTTTTTTAATAATCTGTGTGTCTTAGAACCAGTTTGTCTCCCACGATCCTATAAAATAATCAGGAACGCGTGGGGTTTCTTTTCTTAATGTATTTGGATTGAGCTGCAGACATGGCCCCTCTGTATATTCAATAAGTTCTTTAATTCACAGCTGTTTAAATATTGATGGCGTTTATTATTTGTACTTCAGACTCTTCCATAACCGAGCATAATTTAGATAATTAATAGAGGGGGGTTTTTGATACATTTTAGAATAATTTAAATTAATATTTAATCCACACATCCGTTCGATACCCTGTAAAGTAATGACAAACACAAGTATCTGTGCATCCCGTAATTCTTTAATAGCCTTCTCTTAGGGAGATAAAAATGTTTAAATATTAATTAATTTCGTGCTGTTGGAATTTCATCATTAGCGGGCATTTTCCAAACTTGGAAACATGTTCATTACCTTGCTGTGTGAAGTAGGTTCTAGTAGACGTGCAGAGTTTTCCCTCTACATAATTATGTATATATGTATGTGTCATATATTATACATAATTGCATGATATGTAGCTACAATAGAAAATTGCTGACTTTTTTCCATATATATGATATATATATATTATGTATGTGTCATATATGTATAATTATAGGCTCTAGATCTACAATAGAAGGTGTGTTGATTTTTCTCCATATGGAATCATGTATGTGTATGTATCATGTATTATATGTAATTATATGAGATATAGCTACAATAGAAGATATGCTGATTTTTCTCCATATAGAATTATATGTATGTGTGTATCATATATATTATATATAATTATATATCTACAATAGTGGATGTGCTGATTTTCTCCATATTATAATATATAATATGTTGGTCATATATTGTAGTTAATTATATGATCCATATCTACCATGATAAATGCGTTGATTTTTCTCCGTGCAAAATCATATATACATATATTTGTAATCTATTACATGTAATTATATGATACATATCTACAATACTAGATGTATTGATTTTTCTCCATACAGAATCGTATATGTGTATGTGTCATGGATTGTACATCATTTTATGTTTCTACAATAGATACGTTGATCTTTTTTCTCCATATATAATCATATATAGGTATGGGTCATGTATCATATAATTATACGATATATGTCTACAACAGTGGATGTATTGATTTTCCTCCTATATTATATATATATATATATATATATATATATATATATGTATGTATGTAATAAGACTGATCAAAGCAGGTTCAAAGAGAAGGAAGAAGCGTAGAGGAGTAATGGCCGAGACGACTTAATCCAAGCAGGTCATACCCACGTCCTAAATATCAGGACTTAACCCTTCTAGGAAGTGAACTTCCATGACTGTCCAAACACTTTTATTATCCCTTCATTCTTTAATAGAATTATATTCTTTAAACTTTTTAAACCTGAACCATTAAAAAGAAAATATAAACCCTCTGGACCTACGGAAGTGCAGGTGCACTAAGCTCAATCTCTCTTTCTCTCTCTCTCTCTCTCTCTCTCTCTCTCTCTCTCTCTCTCTCTCTCTCTCTCTCTCTCTCTTTCTCTCTCTCTTTCTCTCTCTCTCTCTCTCTCTGGGGCTGCCTTCAGAAGAACATTCCAGGTCGTGGCTCCGTCTGCCCGCCTCCCCACAGCCAGGAAAAAGTGGCATCCGATGTCCATACCACCATCTTCCAGAAGAGAGAGAGAGAGAGATAGAAGGGGGAAACTGAACCCCAGGAACCAAAAAACGAGATAACCCTTCCCCCCAGCCTCCCTGGACGGTGATTGGAAGGGAAGAAGCCCAGGGAAAGACAAGCCGAGATTGCAATAATATCAGAACCGCCACCCAGGGCTCCTTGGACCGCAGCCTTGGCCAACACAATGGCTCTCCTTGTGTCCCGGCCCGGCGCTGGGGTGGAGGGGGAGAGGGCCCAGAGGATCTGGGGGGGACCAGGCCCCCAGAGACTGCCCCTCCTGAATCAGACAGAGCCCCTGAGGGACACAAGGTGGATCCAATTCACCTGCAGTTATCTCTGAGGAAGCGGGGAGAGGGGGGCTGGAATGGAATATTCTTTTAGGGAGAGGAGATAAGGACGGGGAATGTGGGGGACACCCAGAGCGGACACAGAGTTGGGATGGATGCGGGTGCTGGGGTGATGGGCAGGGGCCTGGCTTCAAAGATAAGGCTGGAAATGGAAATGATTTCGGGGGGCTCACGCACCAGAGCCTGCTGGGGAAGCCACTCCAGACCAGGAAGCCATGTCTCCAAGCCTCCCCCCTCCTTCCCTCCTCCCTGGAAATACAAGGGTTAGAAGGCTTCTTCGAGGTCTTTAGCTAGGTCAGAACTCCTTCCTGGATTTCTGATACCATTGGTATCTTTCAGGGGTGTGTGTGTGTGTGTGTGTGTGTGTGTGTGTGTGTGTGTGTGTGTGTGTGTGTGTGTGTGTGTGTGTGTGTGTGTGTGTGTGTGTGTGTGTGTCGGTCCCCGGACTTGAACTCTGGGCCTGGGCGCTGTCCCTCAGCTCTTCAGCTCAAGGCTGGTGCTCTGCCACTTGAGCCACAGCACCACGTCTGGTTTTCTGATGGTTCCTGGGAGATCAGAGTCTTACCGACTTTCCTGCCCTGGGCTGGCTTTGAACCGTGATCCTCTAGATCTCAGCCTCCTGAGTCTCTGGGATGACCGGCGGGAGCCACCAGTGCCTGGTGACCTTTCCTATCTTAATACGACCCATGTTTTTCCTTGTGTCGGGACCTTTGTTGTTGTTGTGTGGGTAGGACTGGGGTGTGGATTTAGTAGGCGGGCGCTCTACTCTCTGAGCCAGCCCTCCCGCCCCGAGCCCATTTTGTGCTTTAGGTTTTTTGTTTGTTTGTTTTTTCCCAGTGAGTCTCTTAAACTTTTCTTGCCCAGACTGGACCCCAACAGCCATCCTCTACCTTCAGCCTCCACTCCAGCTAGACATACAGGTGTGCACCACCGCACGTGGCTTGTGTCTTGAAACAGGGTCTCTTTCCTCAAACTGCCTCCTGAGGAGCTGGGATTATACGCATGAGCCACAGCACCCAGGCCCTTTGACTGTTTCCTGAGTCTACCCAACTTGGGGGTTTTCTATTTTGTTTTTGCCATTCCTGGGGCTTGAACTCAGGGCCTGGGTGCTGTCTCTGAGCTTCATTATTATTATTCATTATTATTTCTTTTTTCTCAAGGCTGGCGCTCTACTGCTTGAGCCACAGCTCCACTTCTGGTCTTTTTTTTTGGTGGTTCACTGGAGATCAGAGTCTCATGGACTTTCCTACCCCGGCTGGCTTTGAACCACGATCCTCAGATCTCAGCCTTAAGAGGAAGTGTGTAAGTGAACCGCTACTGCGGTTCAAGCCCCTGGACTGGCGCCAACCAAAAGAAGGAAGGAAGGAAGGAAGGAAGGAAGGAAGGAAGGAAGGAAGGAAGGAAGGAAGGAAGGAAGGAAGGAAGGAAGGAAAGAAGGAAGGAAGAGAGGAAGGGAGGACT